>NC_055960.1:19482174-19782174 GCF_018492685.1 Alosa sapidissima
AGCTTGTCTTAATGGAACTGACAGTGGCAACACAGGTGCCATCAGAAACACTTGCTGTCGTGTTTTTCCACAAATAGCGGTCACCATGGCGCTACCGTGCTCAGCTCAAACTGCATCAGTGCATTAGTACATTTATGCACACACACACACACACACACAAGCTATGAGTGAGAATTGTATTGCCAGACGAGAGACACGGGTGACAATAATAGCGAAAGGTTGCAAGCAAACAAAAAACCGACAGGCCAAGACCGTCGTATTAGGAAACAGAAACAAGCCACGCAGCTCATTCAGTACATCCGATTTTTAGTCAAGGGCATATCAGCTTTCGGTGGCGACGGCTCATATTTCGCTCTCGTCCTCGCCCCTGAGGTTGTTATCGTACTCTTAATGCTAATCGGTGTCCCCCGGTGACTGGCGAGGGGCCCTGGCGTCGCGCTTTTAATGAGGACGCTTTCCCGACCCTGCGCAGCACAGGTGTCAGGGAGGTCAGCGCTGCACCGAGACGGTGGCGGCAGGCAAGGAGGAGAAGAAAAAGAAGGAGGGGAAGAGGTGGATGAGAAAAAGAAAAAGTGCTGTACCCTTCACAAACTCGCTCCGGGGGAAGGCGACCACTTTGCCCCCGCGAGGGCATCTGATGTCAGCTTCCACGCGGTAAACAAAGGACACATAATTACATTGTTGGGTTGTGGCAGGCCTGCAATTTGAGAGCTAATAGGCTATACTTCCTAATGAAATTCCACTCAGCGCGCCATACGCCGTCGTGAGTGGCAATAATTATTTATTGTACCTTGGCACCAGCAGGAGAGATCAATCTGCTTTGTTTGGCATGCGGCCCCATTTCCCTCCCACAAACCGTGGGCTATCATTAACCAATTCTGTCAACATCCAAGGCATCCTCTCCGTACGTTACACAATTCTGGCTCAGGGAAAAAGATGAAGAGAAAAAGAAGAAACAAGCGAGAGAGAGAGAGAGAGAGAGAGAGAGAGAGAGAGAAAGAGAGAGAGAAAGATGTGGGGTGGTGCATCAGGAACAGATGCTTAGAGAAAACTCTAGAGGAGTGGAGAAAAAAATCTCTCACGTTCTAATCACGGAACCTAGCCTTTAAATCTCTGACAGACTGCTGAGATAAAAAAAAACAACACTCCCCTCAGTTCTCTCATTCCCTCTCTCTAGTGTGTGTTTGTGTGTGTGTGTATGTGCTCGTTCATTCGTTTTGTTAGCACCTATGGCTCCCACTTCTGTTGGCCCATCTTCCCTCCTTACTCCGACAGCTTGTTTCTGACCTTTCAATCAGGCCATGACAAGCCGTGCCGTACCGTGGCGTGGCGCGCCGTGCCTGCGCTTGGCCTGGGGGCGCCGTATTGCGGGCGTGTGCCCAAGCCTGCATCCGTCAAGATTACGCCGCGGGCGCTTCATTCCCCGGCGCCGCACATTCGTCACGTACGCCGCCTGCGGACCGATTCGGCCAGGCGCGCTCCCCTCCGGGGCGAGCGCCAAAACGCCAAACGAGACGGGCGGCCACTTTCAGAGCTGATCCCTTGCACTGATGAAGCTGATGAAGAGCTAGATTGTGATATTACGAAAAAACAGGAGCAGAGGTCTCTCTCTCTCTCTCTCTCTCTCTCTCTCTCTCTCTCTCTCTCTCTCTCTCTCTTCCTCTTTATCCCTCATCCATCCCTCTCTCCCTCTATCTGCTCTTCCGCCCTTTTTATCTCACTGTTTTATTACAGACACCAGAGTACAGTTTCCTTTTTTTTGTTAAGGCTTCATTTACTGTAGTTCTCTAATGATTTGAGTGTGCGATCCCTTTCGTGTACATTTAGTTCTTTCATTTATTCTCTCATATTCTCTGTCTCTCTCATATTCTCTCTCTCTCTCTCTCTCTCTCTCTGTTGTGAGTAGGAGTGTCGGAAGAGCAGCATGACTGAATGAACCTCCACGCGCTGCGACCACACACTTGTGCGTGCTCAGGAACAGTCATCTCAGATGTGTAGGATGCTGTGAGGTATCTCTCTCTCTCTCTACCTCCTCCTTCTCTGTATCTCTCTATGACTTTATTTCACTCCGCTCCATCCCCCCCTCTCCCTTTCTTGTGTGCCACTCTAGCACAATGATGTAATGTTGGCAACTGCTGGGTGTCTGTCTGGGATCTCCCTGTGATTATTTTCCTTTAGCAGAGCCTTCACTTAACGGCCCTCTCTTTCAGCCTCACACACACACACACACGCACACGCACACGCACACGCACACGCACACGCACACGCACGCACACACATGCACACGCACACGCACACGCACACGCACACACACATATACACATACACATGCACACACACACGCACACACACAGTCACACACACACAGTCACACACACACACACACACACACACACACACACACACACACACACACACACACACACACACACACACACACAGTCACACACACACACACACACACACACTCACAGGAAACAGGCAGACACACATTCACGTCTACTCTACACTTACATGCCCAGAGAACAAATACACAGTACTCACAAATATGCGTACGCACTCTCAATGCATATTTTGTTAGTGAAGCAAAACAGAATTGTTCTCAGCCAATTAGAGTGAGACCAGTGGAAATGTAACAGCGACACAATGGAAAGACAGAGCAGTGCAAGACAAGCATACAAATCGTACAATTGCAAGTCTGTCTTCATGCGATCTATGACAACGGATGAGGATATCCCACTAGAGAGAGGTTTTCAGACAGGGAGGGGGGCTTGCTTGATTTCAGAAAAGTGACATCATTTCTGGGGTCCCACAATGCAGCTGTCTATCGAAACCTTGCTAAATCTCCTCACAGCTTTGTCTCTCAACCACTTCGACTGCAACACACACACACACACACACACACACACACACACACACACAGAGAGCACCTTCCCTAAGAGACCACTTACATCCCAAGGCCAGAGCTATAGAAAAAAAAAAAAAAAGAAAGAAAAGAGAGAGAGAGAAAACAATTCAGGTGAAAAAAGCGGAAGTAGGAGTGGACTGGAGCAGAGCCTGGACGACTCTGGCGCGCTGCGGGCCAACGACGCAGCGGGAGAGCCCCCTTTAAGAGGGCGACACGGCGAGGAGGTGGCTTGTCAGATTCGCCTGATAGCTGCTCCGTGCCGAGAGAGAGCACTGCAGACTGTGTCGGAGGGGAGGGGAGGTGGGGAGGGGTGCGCTGCAGAGCGGAGCAGTGTGAGGAGGGTGTGTGTGTGTGTGTGTGTGTGTGTGTGGGGGGGGGGGTATGGTGGGAGAGAACCAGTGGGGGTGGGGAAGGAGGTGGTCGGTGGGGAGGCGAGGCGAGGCGCGGTGCGGAGCAGGGGAGCCTGTTGCAGACGGTAATCCCTCGGCGAGGGGCTAATCCTCTGCCGCGCTGTCACAGGCGCCGGCTTACGCGTCGGCACGCGGAGGTGTGGAAAGGGGAGAAAGGAGAAATGCCACATCTCTGAATCACACACTGATCCCAAACCCCCCTCCCCCTCAGCCCTGCCACTAAGACCTGGGCTGATTTACTCTCTCTCTCTCTCTCTCTCTCTCTCTCTCCATCCTCTCTTTCTTCTCTCTTTCCCCCTCGCTTGTTCCTGTCTCGCTCTCTATCTTTTGTTTCTTCTACACAGACTCTTCTGTTAGGTCTGGCAGAGACCCAGAGCCCAGTCACTCCCTGCCACCACCACTGAGTCGCTTTTCTTACCACCCTTCTGCTCTCCTGGCGGCCTGTCCTGATTTCACCACTGCAGCAACAGCAATAGTCTCTCTCTCTCTCTCTCTCTCTCTCTCTCTCTCTCTCTGTCTCTCTCTCTTTTTTTTTCATTTTATATTCACTTGCTGACATGGAAGGGATGCTGCTCAGGGAACAGTCATAGTCACTTTCACATCACTCCATGTCTCTCCAACACTTCTCCTTCTACTCCTGCTAATGTTCCTATCATGCTCCTATCTGTTGCGTCTCTGCCTCCACCACAGACACACACTCTCTCCTCCTCCCTCTTGGTGGGGTATACACACACACACACACACACACACACACACACACACACTGCCCCCTCTTCTTCTCCCTCCTGATGGGGTACACACACACACACAGGGCAGTGTCATCAGTAGGCATTCTTCCTTCCCTGACCAAATCCAGCGGCATGCTGATAATCTCACACAGCTCAAGCACCTCCATTTGTCGCTCACGCCATCTCCTCACTGCACATTTCTCTCTTTGCACCTGACCAGGGCTATGGTGTGGTCATCCACATCTCAAGGACAATGGGCAATCGAGCCGTAATTGAGAGAGAGAGAGAGAGAGAGAGAGAGAGAGAGAGAGAGAGAGAAAGAAATAAAACTGAAAAATCAGATGTTTCATTTCTCTTATCTACTGCCATGTAAAATTGATGGCAGACTCACAAATATTTGAAAGAATGAAATTTGGGGCTGAGTGCACCTCCGTCAACAGGAAGGAGAGAAAAACAGGAACATCATCATTATAGTTCCCTAGGCAGGAGGGATAAAAGACTAGCAAACTGCAAGACATTTACATATTCTTTTTTCCTTTTTCTGCAACTTTCTGTAGTCTTCAAAAGAAAGCGACAACACACCCAATGCTATCAGCTGGAAGCATATTCTCTAATGCTCCTCATTCTACAAGACTGCTGCTACAATTTGACTGGTGCTCATTAAAATATTTTTAGCACCTGTCCTCTTATGAGAATTACAGAACGAATGCACCACTTTCCCTTGGCGACAGACATCTGGGATATTTCTATGCATTTAATCGTCGTTTTTTTTACCCCCTATCACTTTTCTTTCAGTGCTGTGAACTGGGTTTGGTAGTGGCATGTGTATCACAGCATCACATGCTTTGTCCTAATTTAGAAGGAGATCTATTTTTGCCCAGCTCAAGGGATATACACACATTTGTCTGAACAGCATATGTGTGTGTGTGTGTGTGTGTGTGTGTGTGTGTGTGTGTGTGTGTGTGTGTGTGTGTGTGAGTCAGTGAATAAGGTAAGTGTAAAGAACGAATTAGAAAAAGACCACAAAAAGCCACAGTGTGTTGAACGGGTTGAATAAATGAACACCATTGCAATGTGCTACCATGTGTGCTCATGTAGTGTGATTCTATGTGTCAGTCAGTCCTGAGAACCACAACTTCAGTTCAGTACACTCCACTTACAACAACCTGCTCTACTACTAACAGCACCAACCTAGCATCACACACACACACACACAGACACACACACACACACACACACACACACACACCTGCTCCCTACTCCCCGAGTCCTTCAACTTTGGTACACCTCTCTGTTAACACCATCTCTTCAAAAGCCTTCAATGGTAATTCACTTATTAATAACATCTGCACACGTGCTTTGCCAGTCATCAGTAAAAACACGCGCATAGTTCAGCCATTTCAGCCATTCAGCCCAGAGCTGGACAAAAGCCTCTCTCTGCATCTACAGGTCATGCGGTTAGTATGGTGATATTCAAAGACACATAGGCACACACACACACACACACAAACACACACATACACATATAAAAACACATACAGCCACAGGAGAAGAATAAAATAGGAGATGGAGGTGAGCACGTCAACGGTGGTTTCACCGCCACTCACCTGCAGGTCTCGCCTGGACCGTCCCACCTCTCCGAAGCAGCCGATCTCCTCCGCAGCCACGCCACTGAACACAGCGGAGACAATGAACGGGTGAGTGAGCAAGGGAGAGAGAGAAAGAGAGGGAGAGAGAAAGGGAGGGAGGAGGAAGGGGGAGAGATGGAGTGGGAGCGAGAGGGATGGGGGCACGGAGGAGAGAGAGAGAGAGAGAGAGAGCGAAAGCACAGGGGAGGGGAGGGGAACCGGCTGAGCTGACAAGTGTTTGTGAGTGGACGGCCAATCAATGCAGAAATCAGCACAAAACACGCTGGATTAGTGATCGGCAGCTCTTGGCAGTGATGCCAGAAGAATGGTGGAGGAACAAGAGGAAAGTAAAGTGAAATGGAAAGAAAAAAAAAACTGAAAAAGGATTTGGTGAATAATGGAAGAGAAAGAGTATTTCTTAGAGGGACAGTGGGGGATAGAAATAAGGGGATGGAGTGAACAAGCTGTGGGGAGCAGTGTGTGTGTGTGTGTGTGTGTGTGCACATGTGAATGTCAACTAAAGTCTTTTTTCAGTATCTGGAATGATTCCCTGGCCAAAGAAAAGAAGGGCCAGAAAAGACCTCTAATCTGACCATTGTGTATGTGTGTGTCTGCATGCATTTGTGAAAGAGAGAGAGAGAGAAAGGGATAGTAAATAGAGAGGGAGAGAGAGAGAGCAAAAGAGAGTGAAAAAAAGAGAGAGCAAAAGAGAGTGAAAAGAGAGAGAGAGAGAGACAGAGAGAGAGAGAGAGAGAGAGCATTACTATGTGAGTTTCCAAGGACTCTCCCACCCTGGTGTTTTATGTTCCGTTGATAAAGCATTCTGTTGGAAGTGTCAGAAATACCTGACCCTTTCTTCTCTTGGCGCCTAATAACTTCTCTTTCCTTAGCATACTGTGCTCTTTGCCTAGATCGCAGTGTACCTCAACAAGAGCAAGAGAGAGAGTGATAGAGAAATATGTAGGAGTGAGAGAGAGAGAGAAAATGAAAGAGTGAGAAAGAGGAAGGGGAAGATGGCAGGAAGAGAGATGGTAGAGAAATGTTCTACTCTCTACAAAGCACTCAGATGGCAGCTCAGGTGGAAACCTAAACTGCAAAGCCTCTAAAAACACAAGGAAAAGAAAGAAAACAACACACACTGAACTGGACCCAGTGTCCTGTCCCAGCTCACCTTTTCTGGGGAGCGCTTCGCTTCCTTTAATCTCCTCGGGGGGGGTCAGCTCTCTCTCTCTCTCTCGAAGCCCACGAACGAGGCAGAACCAGACTGCACAAGAGCCCGGGCTTCTTGTGTGGTTCTCCCCCCGCCACTCCACAGCTTGCCGGCTCAGTCCCCCACTCCACCCACCCACCACCACCACCACCACCAGCACTGCCCTTCCTCCTCTTCTTCTCCTTCTCTGTCTCTTTCCCACCCCTCCCTGAAAGAATGAGAAAAGTGCCCTGCACCAGGTGTGAGCTCAGCACCGAAGCTCAGAGCCCTCTGGCTCCAGTACAGTGCATGGCAATCTCCGGATCTAATTATTCCGGTCTCAAAAGCAGGAGAAGGCTAAGGGGCGGGGGTGGGGGGGGGGGGGGGGGGGGGGAGGAAGGGAGGGAGGGAGGTCTCCTTTGAGTCGTCTTGGAGAGGAATTAATTAGAATGAAAAGTGCTTTTCAGCTCGATGAAGCCGTGAGAATTATTCAAAAGCAAAGTCCCCTGAAAACTTTTCCTTTGCCAGATGGAGGTGCAGAATGACAAGATGGAGGGAAGGAAAGGAAAAAAGTAGCTGTAGGAGGAAAAAAGAGAAGCATGAAAGCAAATCAGAAAAGTTTCGGCGGCTGATGTACAGCTTGTCCATTTTCTGGGAACTGTAGTGAGTTAAAGAAGAGTCTGTACGTCTTTTTTTGGCTCCACCTTTTCTTCCCTCTGCTTTTCTTCTCTTCTCTACTCTTTGCTCCACTTCCTTCTTCAGCACTGTGGCGTATCGCTGTGTGAGTTCCCCAGCCAGCGAAGGGGGGGAGGGGGGGTGGAGGGGGGGGTGTTGCCGGAGCAGGACTCGGCAGGTGCCGCATCTGTCTTCTCCCTGTCCGCCGGCACTCAATCTCTCTCTCTCTCTCTCTCTCTCTCTCTCTCTCTTCCTCTTTCGTCCACTTTCTCTTTTCTCTCGCCACGGTCGTCCGTTCGCTCTCCTTCGGTCGTTTCATGATGGTGATGACTTTTTCTTTCCTCCGCAGGTGACACAGCTGAGTGGGATTGGGAAGCGTGGGGGGGGGGGGGGGATGAAAAAAGAGAGAGGGAGAGGGAGAGAGAGAGAGAAAGAGAGAGACAGTGGGATGGATAGTGAATGACTGAACGAGAGAATGGATGAGAGGAGAGGAGAGGAGGGGAGTACGAAGGAAGGGGGCCGTGGATGAATGCAAGCGTTCAGTGGAGAGTGGATGCATTTCTGTGAAGAGGGGGTGGGGTGAATGATGGAGCTTGGTGTTTTCCCTCTCTTTCTCTCTCTCTCTCACACACACACACACACACACACACACCTCCACGGTTAGTAATGAAAGGGCAAATGGGTGGAAGAGGGAGAGAGGGAGTGATTGTGGAGGTGGAGGTGGAGGGAGGCTGGCTGGTGATTCAGCGGGCAGTCTTGCTGGTCGTATCCTCGGCTGGCTCTGCCTCTCACTGTGCTGTTCTATCCCTCCCTCTCACTCCTCCTTCCTTCCCCCTTTCTTCCGTTGGGTTTCTCTCTCTCTCTCTTTCTCTCACTGCTCCTTCCTTCCCCCTTTCTTCCGTTGGGTTTCTCTCTCTCTCTTTCTCTCACTGCTCCTTCCTTCCCCCTTTCTTCCGTTGGGTTTCTCTCTCTCTTTCTCTCTCTCTCTTTCTCTCTCTGCTCCACACATTCCACCTCTCCCTTTTGCTCTCTTTGCTGCCTCTCACTCCCCTTTTTCATTCTTTGTTGCCCCTCCTCTCTGCCGTTATGCTCTCTCTCTCCCTCTCCCACCCTTTTTCTCACCCCCCACCCCCCCCCCTCCCACGCACACACACGCGCACACACACACACACACACACACACACACACACACACACACACACACACACAACACACGCACGCACGCACGCACGCACGCACGCACGCACGCACGCACGCACACACACACACACACACACACACGCACACGCACACGCACACGCACACGCACACACACACACACACACACACACACACACACAAACACGAACCCAGACTTTATTATTCACTTGTTCTGACTGCGGCACGCTTCGGTAACCACCAGGCAAAATGAGGTGGTACAAAATGGAAATGTGTGTGTGTGAGTGTGTGTGCGTGTGTTAGCGCGGTTGGTGTTTGTGCAGAAGGGGGTGGGACGCATGATAGACATGGACCAGCAGGTGTCCTCTTTTTTGAATAAATTTGAGTGAAAGTATCAAAAGCAGTAAATAAATAAATAACTTGCTATTTGTTTGTGTGTAAAAGTCAATCCATAATAATTCTGTCTAGGGAGCCCTGATCATCATCAAATGAAAAATATAATAACAAAAGACCTGCATAAGTGTACATAGTTCTCTGTGACCTTAAGTATGGTAACTTTCACAAACTACCTGACTAACACTCCACACGCCACAGAAGACAGTTAGCCAATTTAGAGCTAATCGTCCACTGTAAGCTATGGTGTTGGCATTTCCTGTTGATTCTTTAGTTGGAAAAGTTAGCATTTTGTTAAATGTCAGACAATCATGGAATGACCCCTGGTAGTGAGCTCACTCAATAATTTTCATCATTAGGAAAGGAAAGGAAAGCACTGTCATGATAAGCCATGTAAGTGCCTGTGATGACTAAGAGCAATAAAGGCTTACGGAAACTATGAAGGTGTGTGTATGTGTATGTGTGTGTTGGAGGCGTGGGTGACAGAAGATTTGCCCATCATCCCTCCAAATGCCTGTCTGTATACAGGGATTATGAACGCAATAAAAATGTCATCAAAATCACCAGCACCCTCCTCCTACACTGCACCTCCCCTGCACACAACTCTCACTGACTGCGCCAGCCCCGACAACCCCCAGCCCATTTTAATCAAAGCCGTCTCCCAGCCTCGCTACAGCACAGCTCTGCCTCCCAACGCCAGTCGCGGTGATAAACATGATATAGGGGACGGAGTGACAGACACGCACAGGATGGCCGTCGTGGGGAGATGAGGTGGCAAGGATGCGGCAGTCAGGTGAGGACTCAGGAGAAGGGTGGGATTGAGAGGGGGGCCAGGTAAGGACATGGACGAATTGGACTCTATTTAGGTTACATACAGTAGGGAAGTACCGCTGAGTTTGTAACAGAGCTGAGGATCGGCTCTTTTGTCATGGTGGAAAATGTTTGGGACCTTGGGTCACGGCCGCACTTGTGACGGTAGGCCTATGTGTTGTGCAAAGCGAATTTTCAACAGGTTCACTTTAAGTGCTCACCCTAAAATGTTGCTCAAACTTCTCGCACACACTTCTAATCTGGTTATAACTATAGAGTCTACATCCCACTGAAGTATTACATGATTAAAGGGTGAACAAGTCAAGAATAAGTTGAAAGCGTTAATGGCACAGTCAACGACTCTGGAGACAAGAGGGGATGACGCTGACGCCCCCTCCAGACGGTCCCCGGAACAGAGAGAACCACAGAAGAACTTTTCCCCACGTTGCATCACTATTTCAGCACCATTCCCAAATCCCTGAATAACTTAAGGACAACTCAAATAAAAATTCCACCCACAGCAGCGAGTGTCTCTGCCCCCTGCATGCAATAAACAAAGCTAGCAAAGTGGGTTTGCTTTGTAACCTGCTAACTATTTATTGGTTAAATTAAACACAATATTGGCTTTTTGTTAGATGTGCAACCCATATATGTTTGCATTGGCTGCAGTTGGAAGTCAATTATAGGACTTTTACCTTACTTTTCTACTGTAACTATACTTACAGCCATAGACATTATACTCTTACACCCGGGCTACACTGGGTATGCAATTGAAGCTCTCTGTTCGCATAGCGTAAAAATAGTTTTAGAAGACTGGTCTAATTAAACGCGCCACTATCACATCTGGTGTAGCCAGTTCCAGTGACAGCTAATTGTTGCAGCAGACGGAACATGAACGGAGCGCTTCAGTTACGTGCCCAGGGTAGCTTCCCTGTTATGAAGTGCTGTGGCTCAGGTCCAAGCGCCCATGGAGACCCAGGTTCGAATTGACCCGCCGTCATTTCCTGAAGCCTACAGTATCTCTCTCTCCCACTCGCTTCCTGTCATTCTTTACTGTCCTATATGAATAAAGGTAAAAAGCCCCCAAATATACTTTAAAAAGAAATCACACACTAGCCTCTACAGTATGGCAGCCAATCAAGATAATTATGTAGAACATATTCTATGACTTTGGTTGTGGCTTTGCTCATCAGCTTTCAAGTTTTCAATGCTTTTCGTTCTTTAATCTAGTCTATTCTAGTTTGTGTTACAACGGAGTTTCTCATTCCTGAAACTTAACACATCCCATGGCATAGTTTGTAAAAACATTTGATGTTTCAGCAAAGATATAAGTCTAACAGATTTACATAAACTATTCAAACTGCATGTAGAGCATTTCTTAGCCTGGAAGAACAATCAGCAAAAGGCATATTTCCAAACGTTTCCCCACACACTTTTTGACCACGATACCTCCTAACATACAGTATACAGTATGTATGTTTGTCATATATGTATGTTTACTACACAAAATATGGGACTGCCCTTCTACATAGTGGCTTCACTAGAATGTTAAGGATTTCTTTTGATAGTTGAAGTTGTGCAAGGAAACTGTACAAAAGCTGGGCAGGGGACATCTCTTTTCAGCTCTGCAGTAACACCTCCCTCCACCTGCTTCCATTCCCCTGGGAACCTTGGCTCGGAATTTCAACTCAGCTGACAATCTGGATGGAGGTAAAAGGCAGGTGGGCCCATCTACGGACAAATGGTCTCTGTCTAGAAAGTTCCTCCCTCCTGCATCTCTGGCACCTGTGCTGGAGAAAAGTGGGTCAGAGTTAAGGGTCTAACGAAGCGAGGAGCAGCTTCTCCACGCGCACCCGCTACATCATGCTTCTCTGCTCGCGGGATCAGCTGAAGTATCTCCTGCCACGAGTGTTTCTGCCTTGTTTTCATAACAGAGGACTGACTGACTGAATATTCAAAAAAAAGAAGTAGAAGAAGAAAAAAAACACCAACCTCCTATCGAGTTTCTCTCGGTATCAAAGCACAGCAGGAGTCGCATTAAATCAGCCTGCCATCTCCCTGTGTCTGTCGGAACGCTCGGGAACGAAACAAAAGCTTGGGCAGGAAGTGAACAAAAGAAAGAAGCACTGCTCTGCGTGATATGGGGCCAATCTGTGAAAGGGGGTTGTGGAGTCAAACTCAGAGGCCTCTCCTGATGTTTCCTGACCTTTGGATGTGACGTTTGGTACGATGTCCATAAGACACAACCTCTTGAGGAGAAGAAAGAGAATAGAGAAAGGAAGAGAAAGAGAGGGAGAGATAAAGAGAAAGAGAGAGAAAATGAGAGTCAAGAGCCAGGGTAACAAGTCAGACAGATTCACAGGTTTGTTTTTAACCTCCCCACTTCAAAGCTGCACAGAGCAGACAGACAAGCTGGAATCAAAGCCCATCTCCCAAGGTGGGCCTCTTCCATCCACTCCTCCTCATCAGCCCCCACACTCCTACAGCTGTTATCAGGCGAGTGTTCTGGAATCAAAAGGGGACGGGCATGGCTGTCCGCACGCTGCATCACCATAGTTGCCTTTGTCAGAGTGGGTTTGGTGGTGAAGTCCTGAGCCTGGGCTACACAGACACTGTGGTCCTTTCATCAATTCCCCTGTAAACAGAGTGCAGAGTAAATAAGAGATGATCTCATTAGGGCCCCAGCATT
Organism: Alosa sapidissima; assembly: GCF_018492685.1. NCBI lineage: Eukaryota > Metazoa > Chordata > Actinopteri > Clupeiformes > Clupeidae > Alosa > Alosa sapidissima. Next base: position 19,494,763 of record NC_055960.1, read on the forward strand.
AGTCAGATATTACGGGCGGATCTTTGATGTTGGCTGAGGAATGAAACATCGCACAGAGCGCCAGGGCTCCACACTCAGCCCACGGAGGGGGAACCCCCTCCTCTCTCTGGGGAAGCCAGTCTTCTTTCATACCGCCTGACTTTCACACTGCCTTTGTACTCTTGCATGCTCCCCACCCACTCACTCTGGTGCTTTTTTATTTTTTTTGCACACTTTCATCAGTCCTGTGTCACTTGAAAGACAACGAGTGAGAGAAAGAGAGAGCAGAAGAAAGAGAAAGGCAGACTAGCACAGAGAGGGATTCCTCTTTGCCCCAGCAAGGCAAGGGTGGATCCAGCAATTGAAGCAAAGAGTGCAAAGTGTTGAGCGCAATCCGTCACAAATACAAACGAGTAGTATTGACGACACTGCATTACTGCAAGTTGCTCAGACACCTCTTTTTTACGGCCTTACAAACGGGATGGAGTGGTCTGTAGGAGGCCACCCAATCCAATTTCCCTCAGGGTCTATGAGACTAGTAACACAAGGCAGGGCTATCTAGTCAATCTTTATTCTCTCACACCTCAGTGGATGTAGCAGCATGGAGAAAATACCACTAATGGACTGGTGTGGAATATCCTCCAAGGGGGTCATACTGGCCCTGTGCCATTGTCTTCATTTAGATGTCCACAACACATTTCACATTTCACAGAGCTTGTATTTAGCTAGCACATCACAGTGACAACAACGCTCGCTCCAGTGTCTCCTAAGAGCGTGATGGAAAGAGATGGGAGGGTGTGTGTGTGTGTGTGTGTATGTGTGGTGCGTGTGTGGGAGGGGGGGGGGGGGGGGGGGGGGGGGGGGCAATCCCGCTGTGTTCTTAAGGGCATCTCTGAGTGTGAAACCGTAATGGGGTAGTCCGTCTCCTCCCTCTCTGTTTCCATGGCAGCACATACAGAGCTTTATCAGATCTATCAGGTGACAGACCTCCCTCTAACCACCACCACACCATCACTCACCCCACCAGCCCAACCCCCTATTCTCTCTATGTCTCTGTGTCCACCAACACCCATTCCTGGGGCTCCATCACAATTTCAGACAGTTAAGAAACTTGTCAAAAATGAGAGATGGGCCAATAGCTCTGACCAAATGAGGCATAATGAGATAACCGCCATGCGATTTAACACTCCACTGGCCCGTGGCAGTGAGCTGAAGCCACGGGGCTGGATGCGGAAGGCAGTGGTGGTGGGGTGGTGGGGCGCCACCCATTCTCTGTGTGGAGCCAGGGGAGAACTGGACCTGTCACTTCTGGTTTCCTCTCCTCTGGAATCTCTGCTAAGCCACCACCTCCACACCAGGGGGAAAACCCCAGAGCCAATTGGCACACACACCTAAATAGGAGCCACCTCCAACATCACGTTTCCATGGAGATTACATTTTATATCCAATTTCTTCAATGTCCCTGGCTGTCATATCACAGAACTATACAAGGGTAACATACTAGTAATGTCATGTTTCGACTACTAATAAATGCTGTGTCCAAGACACTATTGTAATGATGCAACCTTCACTGCTGCTGCTCCCAATCCTGTCTATCAGAGTGATCTCTGAGATACTCATGATTATGCATAGTCCTCAGGCCTATAGCTGGGTTCAGAGCAGGTCCCATCTTCACCTCCATCAGGGCCGCTAGTGTGGTGTGCGATGCAAGAGGGTTACAGTCAATTACACTGAGCAAACTACCCCAGCACTGGCAGACCGTCACTGGGGGAGGGCACGCTTCATCTCATATATCTCTAATGGGGCAGGAGCCCTGGTGTGTGTGTGTGTGTGTGTGTGTGTGTGTGTGTGTGTGTGTGTGTGTGTGTATGAGGATGGGGGTGGTCTGGTGTAGAGGGTACTGTAGACCATTCTTTTTGACTTGTTGTAACAATAGGCCCATCGCTATGCCATCCAGCTGTAGTGGCTGCTGGGGGGAAAAGGACCCCCTCCACACACACACACACACACACACACAAACACACCATTCAGTTCCTTTGTCCAGTTAAAGCCCATCTTCTTCTCTCATCAATACTGTATAGAACAAAAGAAATGTGTTGGGAATTGGGAACTCAAGGACGTGTGTTGGTGAGCATACTAAATGCTGCTGGGCGCTTCTCTACCCCTCCCTCCCCGTGCTGCCAGCTGAACTGACTGTTTGCGCAGGGCTCAAAAATGCTCTGGATTATTGAGAGATGTGCGTGGAATGCCAAACCACAGAATACATGGGAGATCGGAGAATGGCTTACAGTGCTTGTTTGATATTATTTTATTCTGATACATTCGCGCCATACTGTATCGCGTCACAACTATGAGCCCCATTTTAGGCTGGTCATTAAATGGCCACATCATAAAATGGTGTGTACACTCAAGCTGTTATGACTGGTTGTGTGCGACATAGTTGACCACCAGAGAGAGAGAGAGAGAGAAAGAAAGAGATTTGAATTATATGAGGGTGCTGAGATTTAGTGATGCATGATTTGACTCAGTTTGGAGACTCATCTCACTACTTTCATTTCAGGGTACTGATTGGATTCTCTGACGAAAACCAGGGTCACATCCAGTGACACTCTGTAAAACACATCACATTGCACCCTTAACCACAATACATTAGTCATATTGTAAGCAATTAATATAGTGTGAGTCTATTTGTTATGGTAATGACAGAGCCAAAAATACTTCTTCATAAATGTTAATGCATTCTACAAGATTATGCAAACTTGGCTGTCATGGGTTGAATGGTTCCATTTCCAATTACCCAGTCAGAAGGCAGTTTTGTAACCTCTCCTATAAGGACACCTTCTTCAGACTCAATGATAATTTGTATAATTATAGGTTGCTTTGGCATAATACATTACATTACACACTTGCTACTGATTATGAATTATACTGAATTTAATAAAACTATTGTTATGCAGACTAAGGATACACACATTTTCTACCTGCATTGTAGTAGAAGGCTTTTGTTTGGGGTATTGCTAAAAAATGCTCCTTTGAGGGGATCTACTTAATGCTGCTTCTTGTCGGATATCAAAAAGATACCCTGTGACACAAGCTAAATAGCCACTATTCATATCTAATCCTTAAGAGGTCGATTGGTCTTTCATTCATTTCACCACAAAATCCATTACAAGGCTATAGACACAAAGTAAATGCCCATCAATATTATGTTCATGATGGCCGTGTTTCAAAATGCTTTGAAAGCTGCACTTCTCAGCATCTCTTCAATTATAAGAGGTGTGCACTGTTGGGGAGCTCAGACACTAGTTTGGAGACAAATTGAAAAAAAAAAAAAATCCACTTTCAGTTTCACTATTAGCAATATTTTCTGTGCTCTCCCCCCAATTGCTCAAGAACCCTTTTCTGGGAATAAGATTGCAGTGATGTATTAAATTACAGAGCCTGATTTGAGGAAAGTGGCAACTGTGGAGGGACAAGCGGAGACATCTTGCATGTACCTGAGAATGTGAAAATACACCTGCCTGTGAACATCACACTGTTTCTGTTTGGACACTCCAGAGAACTCCAGATTAATCCTCAGCCTTCCCAACAGCACTATTTTGTACAAGAAAAAAAGAAAACCGACTCCCGACTATTGCACATACAGTATCTGTACATGTTGTTCATATTACATAGCCATAGAGTATGTATTCTGCTCTTATAAGGTAACTGCTAATACACTGCACATATTTATATTTATACTACTCTAAACCACCTTCTGTAAATCAACTGTATACTACCGTCATACTGCACATAGGCTATTTATTGTCCTGTCTATGCACCACCTGCCTATACTTTGTATATCACATTGCACTTGTCTGCTTTTTTTGCACGTCTGGTTAGACGCAAACTGCATTTCGTTGTCTTTGTACTTGTACTCTGCAAAATGGCAATAAAGTTGAATCTAATTTAATCTAATCTAATCTAACGTCACTGAACTTTGGAATCCTAGTGAATATATGCCTGGTGCAATTCAACAATGTCATTGCTTTCAGTAGATTCATGACATCAATTTAGGCTGAGTGATGCTAATCAAAAGTGCAAAGCTAAAAGAAAGTGACGCTAAACAAAACTGTAGGTCTGGGTGCATTCTGTATAAACATAATAATCATAATACATTTTATTTGTAGCACACTTTACATTTTCAATAAAACTTATGCACCTGGTCCTGTGTGTAAGAAAAAACACATGACCTCTAACATATGCTACATTCTCTCATCAAAGGGTAATAAAGAAATACAGTGAGTTTGAACATATCAAATAATGCTACGCAGATGGCCATATAACAACATGAAATTAGGCTGTTGGTTAAAAATGTTGAACTGTAAATGTAGTTTTAGTTTCTAGCTAAGCCAGAGCACATACCTTTCTTTCCACATATATTCTGTAGATTTTCTCATTTAAAGTAATTTGCAATCAGCAAGTTCAGAAACACGCTTCTCTCTTCTCAAACTTGTTCACAGAGGGTAAATGCATTATCACTCTGACACTGACAGAATCATTAGGGAACTTTAGCTGTTTGAATTTCTGTGTGCGTTCTCCTCAGCTCTGCAGCATTTATGCAATCTGTTTATTTTATGTTTTGACATGATTATCGGACCAGATCCTGGTTTTAAAAAAATAAAACAATTATACTCCAGATGCTGGAAAAACAACTAATTGTATTCTGAAAGTGCAAATCGAAAGCAGCAGGGCATATTCTATGAATTACATGTGAATGTGTGTTTGTTGGTGGTTCTGTTTGTGTACTGTGGTGTGCTATAGGCTACTTCAGTAATCTGCAATTTCCAATTAAGCAATGCCAGCAATGTGAGTGGGGTATTCTCACAGCTGTGATTCAGTTGCACCTGTCACTGTAGTGAAGTTGAGTCAGAAGAGCTATTTACATATTACACTTGAATTTGTACACTCACCTGCTTATGGGTCAACATTACACGACACTTTGCACATTCCCCCTACTCCCTTTCCTCACTTAAAAGCTGTCAAACAACAGAAACAAACTGCCTGCAATTCTGCTCCGGCTTTGAATTAAATGGATGTTGACATTGTTTAATTGAACAATTAAAGCAGTGGTTAGCTAAGTGTGGAGCGGGGCAGGTTTGGGAGGGGCGGCTGGGTTTAGGGGGTGGTGGGTTGAGGACTGAAAAAAGCAACAACCTTTAACACCAGTTACTGGTCAAATTAAGTATGGTGGTAGCTACAGCACTATAGGGATATGTCTGTTTTGTCGTTGTTGCTACCCTCACTTAAACCCAAATAGGACACTTACCTGTACTGGATCTGCACCTTGCCATCTTAATTCCATGATCCAGCTCTATGTCCCCTCTTAAAGAGGGCATAGCCAAGACTATTTAATTCTGTGGTTCCTTGGTGTAGCCTAATGATTTACCTAATCCTCTTCATTCTAGCAATAGTTTTGGGATCTTTAAAAAGCGTCTAAAGACTTACCTGTTTATCTTGCTTCTAACTAATTTTCCTTACAGTGTTGAGGTTTACAGTAGATGATTATTAATATGGTTATGGTTATGGTATTTAGCAGACATATTTGTCCAAAGTGACATACAAATAACAACAATACAATAGTTAAATTGAACAACAATGTCAATTCAATCAATAGCCTAATGAAAATAAATAAATACTATAATATACAAACCATTACGCATAAGAAATGCTTAATAAACTAAGTGCATGTGGAACAGATATGTCTTTAGACCCCTCTTGAAAGACCCAAAACTATCACAGGAACGGAGAGCACTGAGCAACCCATTCTACCAACAAGGTACCACTGAGGAAAAGAATCTTGAATTTGACCTAGCGTTTATGGCTGGTCGACACAACAGACGCTCATCAGAAGACCACAGTGGGCGGTTTGGGATATACATCTTGATCATTGAATTAAGATAACAGGGAGCAGATCTAGTCAGTGTCCTAAAGTGAGAATTTTAATTCTGGCCACTATAGGGAGACAGTGAGAGTAACTAGAAGAGGAATTACATGTGTCCTTTTTGGCTGATTTAAAGGAGAATTCCGGTGTGATATTGACCTAAAGTGTGTTGAAACATGATACCGAGTGTGAACGTATGTCTCATAGCTCACCTCGGCTTGTCCCCTGCACCAGGCACGGCGCCAAGATTCCAGTTTTGGATGGGCCAGACCAATTGTGGGTGGGCCTTAAAAAAAACTTTATCAAATCACTGTTTAACCTAATAAAAATGACTGACTAATATACTGTTATATTATTTGTGCTTACATAATAGAGATTTGAATAGCTTGATGTTCTTTAAATAGTTTGTTGCATTGTAAAAAGGACGGACGTACCTATCCTCGATCACTGTCCTTGGTTCTGACCAAATAAGAGCGCTTTGGAATCTCCATTACACACCACACATGCTGGCTGTGCTTTAGCGCATCTCTCGAATAGACCCAAGGCCTATAGGCTGTAAAAGTGGGAATCTAATATTTCCCCCAAACATAGTTTAGTTCTGCTTGTATAACATGGGGTCGAATATTTCATTTGTTTTAGGTTTTCAACATTACAGATCAATCACACTGCCCGACAGTTTCAATCAATATGCAGGGCAGTTGAAAACATTCGTTGCTTAGCCCAGAGTCTAAACGGTTTTCATAATTCCCATTTTGCCTGACTTGCTGCTCACTTTTCATAAATTAATCCACTGACTCAAGCCTCATTTGCACCACATTTATTGAATATTATGGACAAGAATATTTTGACAATTAGAGGATATAATGACATTTAGCTATCTTGACATTTTCTGTTTGCTATTAGAAACGAACTATATATAGCCACCTAGCAGAGTGGCTTTTAAATAGCAATATGCATTATATGGTTTGTTATGCTTAGCTTAGGGAGAAGGGAACATTGAAGACTCACTAATTCGATTAGAAGGAGATGGATACTCTGTTGTGATGGCATGCAACGTCCCTTTTTACTCTTGAGTGAGCAGTGAGTTCGGCTGTGCTGTGTGAGAGGCTCAGGTCTGTTTCATTTGTGAATTACATCGAGTTCGCCCAAAGCGTTGCCCCATGATTATAAAAAAAAATGACTGACCTAGCCTATGTAGTAGCCCATGTTATTACACTAGGCAAAGTAGGCCACCACTGTTTGGCCAGCTCCAGACTATAGGCTAGAGGCTGATAACAAACCTGAACTTAGGCTAGTCTAAATGACGAGAACAGGATAACTCCGCCACCACCTTGTTATTGATGACTTCATGATTTCCTTGTAAGGTAGCCTATACCAAATATCAAATGCAAACAATGACATGCCCTATCTCGCGCGCGCACGTAGCGTCCAAATTACGTGTTATGGAAGGTAACGTTCATGTTAAATCTGCTGCATGAAGAAGAGTGAGTTCACCCGTGTCCGCTTGTTTGTTAAATACGTCCATCTTATCTCAAAGTTTCAATGCGCGATCGGAATAACGGTTTCATATTTGTTAGTCAACTGTACAAAATACATTCGGGGCTGAAGCCCTGGCAAAATCAGCTGGCGACTACCCCTCGGGCACAGAACTTGTTCATTGACAACGTCATCTGTCATGTAAAACATGCTCCAAGAGAGCTCATAAAGATCAATCACACCCATTAGGCCCTTTAATGCAAATCTGATCAATGATCACAATATCAACAACGTTTGCTGCATTGCAAAAAAAAAAAAAAAAAAAGCATTTCAGAAGCCATTATTAAGCCATAGAGATGTGCTAGGTGTTATGGATCTCAGCTCTCCATCTCCTGGTTGCAGCGATACAACGAGACCGTTTGTGCATGTTTAAGGTACCTAAACCAGGGATGGATTACTGCACGGACCTACCGGGCCCAGGCACAGGGGCCCAAGGGGTCAGGGGGCCCTGAAGCCCAAGCCTTTACATGGAATCATTGCCACAATATCAACAAATCAGGATGTAGGCTATGAATCTGATTGAATTTAGTATTGGCTATCCCCAAAATGCACCAGAATACAGGAAATCACATCAAACAAAACAAAACATTTTCTGGTGAGGACCCCCAGAATTAGGGGGGTTTATTTTCACACTTTCAGATCACTTGGAGCTAGCCTAGCATACCGACAAGCTAGATCCGATCCTGCGTTTCCCAAACTGTTCCCCAAAACGATAGTGTGAACTATGGTGTTGGAACTTACATAGTACGATGCATCGTGACACTGCGTCAGTGTTTCCCAAAACCATAGTAGCAACTAACGTTCGCAACCACTATCGTAAAGTTGTGTAGTTACAGCTACACTTCTCGACGGCCTGTGGTGAAGTGTTATGGTGACCGCAATCATCTGTGTTGTTATTATTCGTGAATTTACATGTAGCCTAATGCTAATGTGTCAGCACAGATTCTTTCGAACACCTGTTAAGTTATCTGGTGATAAATGCCAACAATATTGTTATGTGAGGCTAGCATTGTAATTGTTATAAAAGGATAATGTTACATTGTAGTCGTATGTTAAGTGTGTTTGGATGAAGCATCTGCTAATCATACACATAGCTAACGGTATATGCACTCTACAGCCCATTATGATGTGGTGTGATTGTGCTGTGGCAGAGACTGTAGCGTCTGTGCTTTACATGATAGAGGTCAGGGGTTCAAGACTGAGTCGATGGGTGTGAGGTGAGTATGCCTGTGGAGTGGGGTTTGTGTTGTATCTTGTCTGATCACAAGCTATGTTTAGCGGGTGTGTAAGTTAGGCTACTCTTAGTTATTATATGATCTTGATATTTGAACACATAGCTGAATTATGTTGGTACAATGACATTGGAGAATGCTGCTGTGAAGTTGAGTAGCCTCTCGCTTGGAGAACTTTAAGACCTCTGGGACTTAAGTGAGCATGCAGAGTGCTGTGGTCAGTGTCAAAATGTGACATGATTTTCACTAATTTAACTTGTCCTTCATGGCCCAGGTATGTGTAGGCCTGTCATGGGAGGCGGAAAAATAGTAAGTTGCCTTTGCTTTGTGACCTTTCAATCTGTGTATGTATTTTGATGTCATGGCTCATATAGGGAACGTGTGTGTGTGTGTGTGTGGGAGGGATCATGGGGAGAAAGTGATGGTGGGAAAGTTAAGTACATTTACCCCCTCACCCCCACCAAACTAAAAGAAATGTAAAAAACATAAACAAAAGGGGAAAAAACAGGGAATGTGGCACTGTACAGTAACACTGTGTGTGTGTGTGTATGTGAGTTTGAGTGTGTGTGTGTGTGAGTGTGAGTGTGTGTGTGTGTGTGTGTGTGTGTGTGTATGTTGGTACAGCTGGCGCAGATCCTTCAACCATTTGAGCATTGAAACATTTGTGCTATGTGAACTGTCATTTTGTGGTTGTGATTCAACACACAACTTCATAACTACAATGGATGAAAAGTAATGGTAAAAAAAACTGTATCTGTGCATTTAAAATATCATGAAATACTTGTGTGTGGTAACAGTATTCAATTTTCAGTGTCACAGTGAAAACACATAACAAGGGCAACATTGGAAAAATGCTGCATAAAGGCATGAAAAACTTCCAGTGAAATGAAGGGCAATCATAAAGTAAAGTATTCATTTATATAGCGCTTTTAGAACAGAGTGAAACCCAAAGCACTTACATAACAACATGTTGTTCAACATTGTTCATATTACATATCCATATTTATTCTGCTCTTACTGTAAGGTAACTGCTAAGATACTGCACATATTTATATTTCATTTATATTACCCTAAACCACCTTCTGCAAACCAACTGTATACTACTGTCTACACTGCACTATATTTATTGTCCTGTCTATGCATCACCTGTCTATACTTTATATATCACATATTATTATTATTATTATTATTATTATTATTATTATTATTATAACTGCTGGGCCCAGGAAACGTCATGCAATGTCAAATTTCATTACTTTTACGTGACTTCATGCGTTCGGCTCTAACCGACAGAGCCCAACATTCTCCGAACACATCTGCAACCATTGTAGTCTGAACTACTGGTTGAAACCAACATGGTTCAAACTAACAAAGTACTATGTAAGTACGACGGTTTTGGGAAACAGTCGTAACTTACATGTTGGTTAGTTGAATGATGCATCGTACCACGTTAGTAAAAAGCTAACCTCCGTAGTTGTACGGGAAACGCAGAACCTCACGTATCTGGCACTGCTGAACTTGCACAGAAACATCACCAGCTTTTTAAAATAGTTTTGAAAACTAAACATTTAGACTATTTTAGCACAGATTATGAGATTATTTGCCGCTTTTTAATAATTATTGACAAAATTAAAATATATAAAAAAAAAATGTTTAAAAAATGTTTTAAGAAAAGTTTTGGGTGGGCCTGTTGAAAAGTGGGTGGGCCTAGGCCCGTCCAGGCCCACCCGTAGCGCTGTGCCTGCCCTGCACTCAGAAATCTGGCGCTAGTTAGCCAATGAGACATACGTTCACAATCGGTATCATGTCTCAACACACTTTAGGTCAAAATCACACCGGAATTCTCCTTTAAGACCAGGCGTATTACAGCATTCTGAATCAGTTGTAACGATCTTACTACACAAGCAGGTAGGCCAGCTAACAGTGAATTACAATAGTCCAACTAGGAGATAACCATGGCCTGTACAAGAAGTTGTGTGGAATCTTGAGTCAGATAAGTCTGATCTTGAGTCAGATAAGTCAGATAAGTCTGATCTTCCTAATGTTGTAAAGGATAAACCGACATGATTTTGCAATTGATGTTACATGCACAGAGAAGTTAAGTCGGTCATCAATTACGACACCCAAGTTACATGCCAATCTAGTAGGGGTCAGTGAAGATGAGTCAAGCTGGATGTTAATCTGTTAGGGAACAGCTGTTTTAGCTGGAAACACCAAAAGCTGAAGGTGCCGATCTATCATCCAGACTGAATTATCCTTAAGGCATGCAGAAATCCAATGGGAAACACTAGAGTCCTCAGGTGGGAAAGATAGGTAAAGTTGAGTGTCGTCCTCATCAAATCCATGGGAGTGAACAGTCTCACCTAAGGAAGTGGTGTAAAGAGAAAAGCAGGGGCCCTAATACTGATCCATGAGGCACACCTGTGGTGAGGTCATGAGACTTTGATACCTGTCCCTGCCAAGACACGCAAAAAGAACACTCTTTAAGAAATCTTGTGGTGTCTCTAAGATAGCGGAGCATTTCACTCGTCATCTTCTGAAATTTGGTGTTGGATGTTAATATTAGCTTCCACAGTATTCCATATTCTCTGGATAAGAAGCTCAAAGGCAGTCTGAGGGAAAGCCCACCGGTAAGCTATTTAGGAAAGCATTTAGGAAAAAATAAAATTAAGTGATTTTTTGTTGCATTTGCACTATGTCGGAACAAATCACCTACCAAAAGGTATCACCAATTACATCAACAATCAACACCATTACCAATTACATCAACAATCAACAATTTTCAGACCTAGACTGCGTTATGTTAACATGCTTGTTGTGCTAGCACAGTATGACTGAGGTATTTTTTACCAGGCACCAGTTTTTGGTAATGGAAAACCAAAAAAAGCTAGTAGAGGTGAGGCGATTTGAGCAGATACCATGCAGTGGAAAAGGGACTTTAGTGTAGGCTACAGCCTAAAATTCCCCTGCCCCTTTTGTTCACTTGGTCTAGGAAACTGTATTTTTTTTATCATGTAACAGCATTTTAAGGAAGAGCGAAGAGGAAGAGGATTTTAAGGAAGAGCGAAGAGCTTTACAATATGTGGAAAGGTACAGCACATGGCAAATGTGGTAAAAAAATATATGTGTAAAAATATTATTTTTTTTGCCCTCCAAGTGGATTCCATCCATGTCCAGAGTTTAGAGAAAATGTTAATAAAACAACATTCAAATGCATAACACCTCAATTGGTGCCCTTTTAAGCTATGATGTGAGGGCTAAACAAAATCATGAATGTTACCTTGTTTTGAGAAGCATTTTCTTTCAAAATGGCGGTTGTGGGGTAAGATGAGCCACCAGGAAGTTGAGCCAGCTAACTACTTGTGCATCTGTAAGATTTTTAAGTTTGCCTTGATTTTGTGACCTTATTCTAAATGGTTCCTTAGTGTTACTAAAAGCTAAAGAGACAGCAAATTAATCAGACTTATTTAAGTGAATTAAATGGGCATATTCAAAGATAAACAGGCTACAAAAAATGTTATATATACAGTAACATCGATAGCAAAAATAAGACAGATATTATCGATAGTTTGTTGCACACCTAGTGACTGTATGTTTTATCTAATTCTACCCTTTTACCCCCACCATTACTGTGTGAATATGTGCTGTATGTTTCTCTGTGTATGGTTTTTTATGGTGTTTTGTAACATCCCATAGCATTGTATAATATCTATGTCTCCTGGGATCAGTGTGAATTATCCAGACAATAATAGCACTCTGCAGTTTATGCAGGAGTGGCGGTCAGGAGAAAATACATAATTAATTTTCATTCAGGGAGATGAATCGTGTGCATACGGACCACAATATCGCATGTGATGCCCCCTGGTAACGACGACAGCTGAGTACCCGCTTGGCTGAGTAATAACCTGATATTGGCTCTGTCAGGTAATTTCAACGTGTTACCGCAGAGGCTAGGGCCTGTGCAGTCACTGGACAGGAGAGAAGATGCAAGCGTTGAAGAAGGCAGAGGGGGGATGGTTGGTGATGGAGACAGTGGCACGGCTCACACCCAAACACTCTTACAGTCCGACAAGCATATCAGAAACTGCTGGTGCTGCTGCTGTGGCTGCCTCCATCGCAGTAATTGCAATCTGGGCCATACGCTGCAAATAATTGACCCTCTCAACCTGCAGCTCTGATGGGATTCTAACTGGGTGCCTGACTTTTGGAACGTGTGAGTGTGTGTGTGTGTGTGTGTGTGTGTGTGTGAGAGAGAGAGAGAGAGAGAGAAAGAGAGAGAGAGAGAGAGAGAGTGAGAGAGTTAGGTAGAGATGGATTATCATAGGATAGGCTATATGTCCAGATTGCGTCTTCATTACTTTTTCTCAGATGGAAGAAGACTTTCAAATTCACCACAGCCTGGTAATGCCATACCTTTAACAGTTTCTAGTATAGCAAGCCACTACTGTGAATAGCATGTCCAGACAGTGCCAAAGTCTGGAATGTTTACACAAAAAATTGAAAAACGACATGTTGTGCTTTTAGAAATGTTTGGTCTATGTGTTGACATTGTATGTTACACTTTAACAAAGCCAGTGCCAGAGGTTAGATAACATAATCTCAGATATGAATGTTATGCTTAAAATGCAAGTGCTTAAGCATGACACACCTGTGAGAAAAGGGAAAAAATATTCTGTGTTTCAAAATTGTCATCACTTTCACAGCATGGTACATTTTGTCTGCAAAGACACAAGCATTTACTGTATATTCCATTTGCATTTTCTCTGTTGTGCAGACAAATAACAAAGAACGGTCCATTTGATGCACTGAGTTGACATAATTGCCTTCATTCTTGGTACAGAATATGACAACAATCTAGTCTTCTTTAGGACATCCACTATAGGTGTCTAGGGACAAATCGTAATGCAAATATTTGCTCAGATAAAACATAGACTCCCAGAAAGAATGATATCCTCTGAAGATTTAGAAGTCCCCAGAGACAAACTTTAACAAACGTTTATTCAAGCCCAAGCACTGAAAAAATTATCAGGGAATTGAATAATCAAATAATGAGAGGCGGGTAACATCCTGATAGCTGGGACTCCTCAGCTACAGTATATCTAGAGGACTCTGTACTGATGCCAATTCAGGCAGTCTGAGAGGAACTCTGCTGAGACAAGACACAAGAAGTTGAAAACTTGTCTACTTTTGTGTACTGTATGATAGAAATCCATTCCCTCAGATGTATTTATTTATTCATAAAATAAAACAAATTAATACATTTCTTGTTTGTATCATCTGTTGCATAAAATATCTAGAGTGTAATCACACTATGTAATTTTGGCTTGAAATATTAATCCGTATGCCTATGCTGGATTGGGAAAATAAATTGTAACAACATAGTAAGATCATTATTATCATATTGTGTCATTATCACATCATATTGTATCATAAACACATCAATCCACTCAATACATAAATTAGATTAATGTTATTTTGACACAAGAATCATTACATGTGTCATATGAAAGGGACAGTTTGGTTACCTCCTAATTATATTTATAATATATAATTATTATTATTAATATAATTATTATTTGGGGCAGCCGTGGCCTACTGGAGGGTTGCCGGTTCGAACCCTGACCAGTAGGCATGGCTGAAGTGCCCTTGAGCAAGGCATCTAACCCCTCACTGCTCCCCGAGCGCCGCTGTTGTTGCAGGCAGCTCACTGCACTGGGATTAGTGTGTGCTTCACCTCACTGTGTGCTGAGTGTGTTTCACTAATTCATGGATTGGGATAAATGCAGAGACCAAATTTCCCTCTTGGGATCAAAAGAGTATATATATACTTATATATACTTATATTAAAACCTAAACTGTGTTCAGACAGCATGTGTTCTGGCAGTACCAGGGTAGTCAGAAATCTTTTTACATCAGCCTTTGTCAAAACACAAAATGTTTGTTCACAATGACTTACAAGCCCTATTTAAGGCAATTTGATGGCACTGTTCTTGACAAAGAAACTGGACTAAAAAAGAATTATCTTCAGTAGTTTTTAAGAGTTTTATCAATTTACTCATGCAACTTTGAGCCACGAGAATAGGGAAAGCAGTTTACTTATTTTATGATTTCCTCTTGGGTGTTGCTGAATAAAAGGCTGTTGCTTAGCCACGACATCCATTTGAAGCTTTGTTAAGAGAAAAAATGTGCATGTCTTTTCATTTCACACTAAAAGATGGCACCTCAGATATTGTATAACAACTCTTGTGTGTCCTATTCAGCTATTCAACACAACAAAAACATAAGAGTTGTTGGTGGAACCAACACATTTCTTTAACAAAACATACAGTATTTACTCTTGCTATGACTGAATGTCCAATGATGTTATCTTACAGCTGGCTGGGGATATATGAAAATATTTTTCTGTTTCTGTGAAATGCCAAATGATCTAAGCCGTAATAGCCTACTGACCTAAGGACACCCCAGTGATTCTCTTTTTGTTATTATTATTTACTACTAGTAAGCATCTCAAGATCAGGTGAAGAGGTATTTGAAAAAGAAATGTGCTAATCATATACCAAGTGTACAGACAATAGAAATGGGTTACTCTTGAGAAAATCCTACTTTCCTTGGGAAATATGTCTTGTTCCTCTGAGAACACTGAGACATAACAACATTTTGTAGATGAATATTACTGCATACCAATAATTCCAAACAGAAAACAGCCAGTTGTGAACAACTTCACAAATAAATTCAAAAGTTTGAAATTATAGAAAGATAAATTATCTGAAACCAGCTTGCTGATCTCTCAGCTCTTAAACCTGATGGACCTTGAATGGATAAATGTCTAGTCTGATACAATAGCATTGCATATTGCACTGGTGTCAAGGGCTAATTCAGCTGATTACTGCAGGACCGGAGTAGGTCTAAAGGCTGAGGGTCAGATATACAGCGCTATGGCAAACCCGCAGAAAGCGCACCGTGGAATTGCCATTTCAGCTCCCGAGGCAGTCTGCGGTTTAACCCAAGTGTGGCCTGTTTGTACATACCACGCCATGTTTTTACGTGCACATTGCAAAGAAAATACACCAAAAGGGGCACAAAAGCGATAGTACATCTGCCCCTGAATGTTTTGTCATGCCACTCCAGTTGATGTGGCCAAAAGGTTCAAAAGAAAAATGTACTCTTGACTAATGACTAACAATAAAGCTATTACTAATCAGCATGTTGCTATAGGGCGCAAATCAGAGACAAAAGCTTTTAAATTCACTGTCAACAATGCAGCAAAATCTCAGCACAGATGTCTATGCAACCAGTCACCCGTCAACCACGTCTCTGGCCAAAATAAACACTGTGCTATCTTCATCCCCAGATTTAATTGACACTACAATGCAACCATTTCTGCGGGGAACATTTTAGAGAAATGTGTTGACAGGACAAAGATGCTGCTGCTCCTCCTTCCCCTATGAGAGAGAAAAAAATAGATGTATCCACATATTGTATATTCCCAGCTAATTGGGTGGTGGGATTGTAAAATGGCAGCAGTGTTTGTTGTTTACCTTCGCTGTGGGGGAAAACACAGTGAAAGAGAGATGCTGACAAAATACCAAGAAAAACACTGATGGCAGCTACATCCCTCTCACAACAAAGAACTTTACAGTTTAACCTTTAATTAGGAAGTATGAGTCATAGTGAAATGCTATCGGAGCTATAATTAGATAACGTATACAGAGCTTCACACTGCACAGAAGCGCTGGTGGCAGGGCTTCAGCATTAATGATGTCGGTCTTGCCTTTTATTCAGGCACACACTACAGCTAATGAGTGGAAAGACAAAAAGGCCTTGACAATATCACTCCACCCGAGACATCAAATCTCCTATGCTAAGCCCATGTTGCTCTCAGTTATGTGGATATGTTGATGAATATGAATTATGGTAAAATACTACCATGTAACCTTCACTTATACCATTAAGCACATTTTCTTGTTACCATATACATGTGTGTGTGACTGTGTGTATGTATGTATATATGTATGTAGGTACCTTTGTGTGCTATACTTGAACTAGTTTCTATTTTGTCTACTTTTCCTGTGCTTTTCTATTTCCCAGCATAACAAGCTGTCTTCAAAGCGATTTGAGTGCCAGTGAATGAAACCCTGTTGCTGCTCAACAGAGAAAATATATTCTGTTTGGAAATAACCCTGCCAGTGCTGTGTCTATGCCACCACAGGTGAGTGGCAGGAAAATTGGTAAATTCAGCGGCTTTTTGGAGGAGTTATGGCCACCACTCTTAAGACAGAACATGTAAACATTATTTTAAGGTCTGTCTGATGACATCTACAAGCTATAGTACTGTCTATATGATACTCTTTTCATGGGTGGGCAATAGGAACATAAGTATTGAATTTATCTGTAGACCTCTCTCACAGAGTCGCTCTCATAGCGAAACTACATAGCGGTAACTGGATCTCACAGTGAGATTGCAACCTCTTCTCTCCAGGTTTCAGCCCCTCAAGAACAAAAGCCGGACTTGAACAACAATTCTCTCATGGGAAAACTCAGCCTTTCTCACTAAAGTAAGCTGGTTCCCTCTTCTTGCTGTTGTCAGATTTGTATTTATGATATTGCAACCCACTGTCTAGACCTAAAAATAGCATATGAAGGCCTGCAC
Organism: Alosa sapidissima; assembly: GCF_018492685.1. Classification (NCBI taxonomy): domain Eukaryota; kingdom Metazoa; phylum Chordata; class Actinopteri; order Clupeiformes; family Clupeidae; genus Alosa; species Alosa sapidissima. The sequence continues at coordinate 19,512,083 of NC_055960.1, forward strand.
AAGTGGTTAAGGGGAAGTAGTCCAGTCATTTTAAGCCAAAATAGGGGTCAACGTTGAACAAATTGCAACAGAAGAAAACTGATTTTGTATCCTCAATACGTCCTGAGTAAGGGAAAAAAAGCCCAGAAGAATCCCAATAGGGGAAAGTTTAGAAAAAGACCTAAATATACCCTATTCATGCGCCTATATGGTATTTTTCTCATGCAAATAGGGGGAAAAAAATAACCTTCACATATCACCATGAAAATTACTGGAGTTGATTACTTACATCAAGACAAACAAAAAATGTATTATAAGTTTTTTTTTTAATTGTTTGTTAACATGGGCAAACAGGGCATAATGTAATTATAGCTATAGTGACCCAAAACTAATTGCAACATTTGACAAGCAAATTGTCCAAGGCATGGAGGAAGATAATACATGTCTTAACTGGTATTATATCTCATCTAGAGGGTATACTGTATATGCCTATAGAAAATATATAGTTTATGGTGTTTAATTTGTTTTCCCTGGACAGTATAGGCCAAAATGTATCCACTTTACACTAGATTCGCCTTTACAGAATAGAGGGCAATGTATTGTGCATGGCATGGAGGAAGATGGGAAATGTCTTAAATGGTGTTATATCTCCTCTGTATATGCTTTCAGAAATATATAGTTTAGGGTGTTTAATCTGTTTCCCTTAATAGTGCAGGCCAAAATGTATCAGCTGTTCACTTGATACAGAATACAGGAGTATGTGTTATGCATGTATGGAGGAAGATGGGACATGTTGATTGATGCTATATTTCATGTACAGTGCATATGCTTTTAGAATATGTATAGTTTTGACTGATCTATGACTTTGGTAAAACCATGACCCATGCATAGGCATGCATTGTTAATTATTAATCTTAAACTATATTTATTAGTATAGCATGTACCTTTTTGATAGCCTAGAAATCTAGACACGCCCCTAGCGGCAGCAACGGTTTGGCTTGAATTCCCTGCTACTTGAAAACAAATATCCTATTGCGTCCTAATGCGTGCAGAGGGAATTTGAAAGACAACTGATTATCCCGCCCCTCGGACTGAGCACTGCGAACGGTGAGTGCCCAGACCCTACATTTTAATGTGGGTCTGGCTCGCCAGGCTACCTTTTTGCCAGATGTCACAACAATAGAGTCACTTTTTTGGAGGCTATCTGCAGTTATCCCATCTGCACCCTTCTGTCGAATTTGGACATTATCATGTCCATCTTCAACTTTGCCTTCACAATTTTCCTGCATTCACTAACATAAACATACTGTGCTGTCTGATTATTGTTTTAGACAAAAATTGTGCAAAGTAAAGGGGCATCATACAGGCCCCTCTGATTGGACAGACAGTCAACCCCTGGGCAAGAGGTCAATTACTATAAATCTTGGAAAATGATTGACTGTTACTTTAGTGTGATATACTGTATGTTTCAGTGACCTCTAAATCAGATTAAACACCAAAACCACTTTCCTAGGCTGAATAATGCTGAAACTGTGTGTTTGTACAGATTGAACATTGTGGAACACTGGCTCTATTTAAAGAGTCAACAACCATTTCCATTGATTCAAAGGGCCAAAATGTAAAAATAGACACCAATTTTGCAACAAACCAGTCTGAAATAAGCCAAAGAAATTCACTCTTTAAAAAGAAAAGAATGTTCCTCAACAATGCAAGATTCTAAAATTCCATGTTAAGTTAGATGGGGTCATATATGTGTATTCTACAAGATTTTAATTACAGATTTGTCAGTGTTTCCTGAAGAATAATGCATAAAACAACCCTCATTTTAACATATTTCCACCAACTGAATTTTCATGGTCTTTTACTATGGTGTTTAGATCACCAATTGAAATATAAAAATGTGAAAATAAATTCTGTTGCAATTAGTTTTGGGTCAGACCTTTGCCTGGACTATTAGCTCCGTTGTGGTATTTAGCTATACGTAAGTACTTTATGCCCTGTTTGCCCATGTTAACAAACAATTTCAAAAAACGTATTTGTTTGTCTTGATGTAAATAATCAACTCAGTAATTTTCATGATGATATGTGAAGGTTAATTTTTTCCCCTATTTGCATGAGAAAAATACTGTATAGGCGCATGAATAGGGTATATTTAGGTCTTTTTCTAAACTTTCCCCTATTGGGATTCTTCAGGGCTTTTTTTCCCTTACTCAGGACATAGAGGATACAAAATCAGTTAAGTTTTCTTCTATTGCAATTTGTTCAACCTTTTTTCATAAAATGACTGGACTAAAGTGCCTCTTTTGCACAGAGGTATATATATACCATTTGCCCATTGTCCTCTGCCATCAGAAGTGCATTTAAGTCTTTGGACAGGCCTTGTCTCTCGATATGTGAGCACAGTGAGCATGGTGTCTTCTGTGTCGTGTGTGTGTTTGGATCCAGGTGCATAGCAATGAATACTGATGTGGCCTGTCGAGACAGAGAGCACCAGCTGGGGGAGACTGAGGTGATGAGGTGCATCCAGCAGCCCCCATCCCTGCTCCTGACTCCAACAGGGACCTTGCAGCAGTAATGATTAATAAAGTAAAAGTGTGTGTGTGTGTGTGTATGTGTGTGCGTGCATGTGTGTGTGTGTGAGAGTAAATTGTCATGTCCCTTCTCTATTGCTCTCCAGATGCCGTGAGGCAGATTTCCTCCTGAACCTGTTAAACATTTATATAACTGGACATGTAGAGACATTCCCATTGTGTGTCCATCTTCTCAAGGAACTGGTAATAACAACAGGTTTATATTTATGAACTACTCATCATTCTTATGGCTCATATTGTGCCACGCATCAGCAATATCAAAATCATTGAGTTACAGTGTATAATATCCTCCGCAATAGCTGGAGTGAGATAAACAAGGTTTAGGCAATCTTGGTTTCCTGAGTAATTCCACCCACATGAGGATTTTTACCCTCTTGCAATTCTTTTGTAATTTTCCATATCTCCACATTTCCAAAATAATTTCTCTCATCTTTCTCTCATCAGAAAGTTTGCTTCTTTCTGTGAGCAAGTCTCACCCACAACAGTCTCGGCCTGCCTGTTCAGCTGGTGAGGCTGTCTTCAAGTCTCTCCTTCTCCTGTCCACAAGTCCCTATCTACCCAGCATTTCTCTCCAATCTCAGTGCCATCGCTGTGTCTGCCTCTATCAGTCTTCAGCACACACATTTCTCTATCTCTCCTCACCACATACATCCTGTCTTTAAAAAGGCTATATTGGGTTTGCAGCAATTTTCCCTTTCAGCTGCCTTCTAATCGTTCAATCTCTCCCGGGCCTCTGATGGATCGACAAAATCTTTTCACAACTCTTATCACCCCCCCCCCCCCTTCCCTGCTCTCCTTTTTTCCACCATATTCCCTACCGAGACGTCTGGACAAGTTGTTCCCATAAGCCTGCCACTGGCCACCGTCCTTCTCATAAAAAGGAGTGCTGCTGTGGGACAACAATGCAGGCAAGGGAAGATGCTGCTGGTGGGTTTGGAGGGGAGGCTGCTAGTGATTATGTGTGGTGGAGGGACTGGGACATATTTGTCATTCAGATGTAGCGTTGGCACTGCTGATGTAGGACGGAGGGACAGAAGCCGGGGGCGTATTTGTCATGCAGGCGTAGTGGCCCTGGCACTGGAGATGAGCGGCGTACCCGCAGAGTGTCCGCCAGAGTGTGACTCACCGCGGCATGAGTCCCACACCCACCCCCCTCAACGGCAGTGCGAGTCACCCAGCCATGACGCGTACGAGACTGCTGCGCCACCGCCACCGCCACACACCACGGCGCAGCGACAGAGGGGGGCATACTGGCATGGGGTCCCATGTTGGCGGAAAGACAGTGCTTTGGTGTTGGTTCATTTGTCTGAGAGAGGCTGAAACCCATTTAACAGATCTGGTGACCGCAGCAGAATGTTCCGGCAGGTTGAAACCCAGTGCTCATAGCCTCTGAGGGAGAGTCAGTTACCTTACACATGAGGTTTGGGCACCTCAGAGGAGAGGTTATGTTACCGTGCAAAAAGAGATGAAGGTTTGGTCACTACACTGAGTTTGGTATAGTGAACAAGAGAGAGGTTGTATGACACAGCTAGGTCAGCCACTCTGATCAACTGAAACCAGCATGGCTGTCAATTCTATGACCGAATTTGAGTGTGTCTCTCTCTATGGCCCTGGTCATCTGGGATCATATTTGCTGTTGAAGCCATCAATAAGGCAACAGGCTAGTTTCAGCCACATACAGCCAGGCATGATCTTTTTAGTTCTTTAAAAGCAGACCACAAATAGTCCAGCGGATATCCAGCTGCATCACTCCCAAAAACCTTGCCACCAATAGAGGGAGCTCTCTGAGAGGGAATGATCTACACCCACAGAAAAGTGTATTGAGTCCATGCTTTGTTGCACACGAAGACCAGTGGACTTGATATGAAAGCCTATTTATAAACACTGTTCCTTGAAAAGTTGTTTTAAAGTAACTGATTCCTAATTGCTGGAGCAATTGTTAGAGTTTGTGCACATAGGTGGTAGGGTTATCTCTCTCTATCTTGTTTTTTGCCTCAACGAACCCTGTTTACAGCTAATGATGTTTATTGCACGATTCTTAGGAAATGTCTCTGAGGAGAGATTTTGCCCCTGATTACTCCTCTGATCAAACCTCGTCAGCTTCTGTCAAGAATCAGAGCTGCCGCCTGGGTCTGAAAGTCGTGCTGTTTTCTGCTTGTATCTTCCTGCAACCCCTGCCGTGTCCACTGCGGAGGAAGTCAAATTGATCCGCAGGGTTGACATTGACAACTGACACTGTTTATTTTTAAATAAGCCTGGTTGGTAATGGCCAATCCTTTAAAGGTTTATCTTTTTTAGTCCTAAAAACGTATTTACTTCGTTTCATTGAGTACTATGTGGAACCTAGTAGCTACCTTGTGTTTCTACCTTTTCTTTACTTTATTGTGAAATTTGACACACTGATTTTGGACCGTCCCATTATTCTTTTCACCAAGTTCCATGTCTGCACCTCGAGCACTCTAGCGCCACCAAAACGTCAAAGTTGGACATGCTTTAAACACACCACTATTGACCAGTATCCGGTATCCTTGGACCAAGGAAAGTTCAACGCAAATCGTGTCCATTTGTCATGAAACTTAGCACAGATGATCATCAGAATAAGCCTCATAAAAGTTATCAAATGTATATTCAAAGTATTTGAAAGTGATCACACGTCACAGCCAACTGAAATCAGCAGCAAAGTCGCCAAACAGGTATTGACCTTATATTGCAACCGATGTTTGGTTGCTTGACATGAAACTTACTGAGTGAGTGCTTATAGCCATTTGTCTGATGTAATAGCATTAAGTTACCATGGCAACTCCAGTCTGCTTGGTTGCTTGGCCCTGTAATTGCTGCTTGCAGCTATATTAATAGTCTAGTACAATTATGATAGTATAGTAGTATAGCACAGTAGAGTATGGAACATAGGTTCATTTGCATGTCTAAACACTAAATTGACAATATAGCCTACTCAATAAGCATTGAAATTACAATCGGTGTAGTTCATTGGGTACCTTACTGTGACAGTAATGTGTGTGCTAAATTCTGTTGGTCTGCTATTCAGTCTCCAAAATACAAATACATGTCTACTGATACACATATTACTGTAAATGTGCCTCATGGGTTTGGTCCAAAGTCAGGCTGGTAAATTGGATATGCTAGCTAATATGGACATGGGCATGGCTCCTGGCTTTGCCGCTAACGCGGCTCTTAAAGGAAAGTGTCAACTTTTTGGGAAATTAACTTATTTGTTGTCTACCCCAAAGTTTGTTAAGAGGATACATACCCTTCTCTTCACTGTGTGTGCAATAACCCAGTCTGACACTGTTAGCATATATCTTGGGTTTCACCAGTTAGCCTATAGCTAAAAGGGTGTTGGTGTGTTCCTTTAAATGAGACTTACCCTACACAGCTCTCTAACCTACTGACCTGTGTCACCACTGTGAAATCACTACGGCTCATTCTGTGCTGCGAAGGTAATTGGTGCAATCCACACACCGCTGCACACTTAACCAAGTCAAATTAAGATTGTTGATGGGCACAAATTGTCTAAAGTCGCGTGGGAAGTTCAATTCTCTGCATAATTTGCTAGATGCTGAGGGGGAATAAATTACCTTCACTAAATGTCACATTCCTCAGAATGGTGTCATGGCCAAGGCAGAGGGAGAAGACTATCTGCAGCCCATTTTACCAGAGACCTTTAGGTCTGGTCAAATCTATTATGACTGTAGACAGATGTTGGTGTTTATAGAGGGGTAAAAATGGCTGTGGACACACACTGATGCATTTTAAAAGACACAATAAAAGATGTTTAAATCTTTGGGAACCACATAGATAAGGAGGAGGATGGCAGTGATGTTGTAATATACTGGATATCATGGGGTATCATGGAATCAAAAAATACTTACTGAACCCTCAATTCAAGATCTTAGATTGGGTGAGAGAGGTCCTCTCACTTTTTATCCTCCCATTTTAAGTCCAAGTTGAATTCCTGCTACATTGTTGCCTTGATGAATCTGAGTTCAGTTTCAGCTAACAGCTTGAAAGCCTGGTCTCCCACTTCACATTTGTCTGCAAGTGAAACAAATGACTCAAGAGTGCCATCTAGAGGCTTGGCTGCATGACAACCACATACCAACAACACACTTCTCAGCTAACAAACTTGTCAGGCTGCTATGTACAAGACATTGCAGCTATTCTGTGTTTCCAACCATGTGTGTGTGTCTGACAGCAGACATTTTTCTCCTGCATGGCTAGTCCCATTGCTTACTGCAGATATATTTAGGATGCATATTCTTAGAGGAGAGCGTGGCACAGTACACAGGTGTCCACAGTGATAGCCCTTCACACGCAGGATCTTGCAGAATCGGGACCAGGAACATAGAGCACATATGCATAATGTTCCTTCAGAGTGTCAGGCAATGACAGTCAGAAGTCTTTGTGAAGAAGCCATCATGATCACAACCCACACACATAGCGGAGAATTTCGGTTTTGCAATTCACCTGAGACTTGTGATTTTGGTTAAAAGTGAATAAAACAGAAGGGCTTCTCCACTGTGCCGCAGCCAGCTAATAAACTGAGGTGATGCTTTCTTAATATCCAACCTGTGGGGTTCCATGATTAATGCAGGACCTGACTTAATTGGCATTCAAGCCTGCAAGAAAACAAGCTTGTGAGGTCTCCCTCAGTGATTCTGCCTTCAAAGCGAGGATGCTGTTTTCACCTCCTTTTTGAAACTTTGCCGTTCTGATCAGTCAGCTCTACACTGCAAAATAAGGATAATTTAATTCCCCATTTTACATCTGAGACGGCTCATTAGCAAATGCAGACTTTGAGATGAACTTTTGCCGTTTTCCTGCCATAGGTTTCTTAGATCTCCGCTTCAAGCACATCATCGAAAGTCTAATTTTAAATGCACACCTACGCCAAGCCTGTGCGGGGAGCAAAGTGACCAAAAATAGGCTTTTCTCTTTCCATTCAGTCGGTCTCTTTGATCCTTTATATGCCTTTTTTTCTTTTGTTCTAAGCTCCTTTATTATGTCTTGAAGTGGAATCATTCAAAGCGCTGCTGATGCTTTATGTCTGCCTGTGTATGTGTATGTGCATATATGCGTGTGTGTGTATGTGCGTGCATTAGGGTGCATCATCCGCCTTTACATATGCAAATTAATCCGTCCCTATGCTTATTATGTTCCAATGAGCAAAAAAACATTCCTGGTAAATTTTTAAGTAAATTGGATAATATTTAGGTCTACCATTAACCTTTATGAATGTTCGAAATTGTTCCCATTCAGGGAAATCACCTGGCAATATGAGGGACTATGGGGATATTTCACATTATTTCACTATTATCAATTTGTTAGCCAGTAGTTATTTACTACTACTGTTATCAATTTGTTAGTCAGTAGTTATTTATATAGTAACTATATTAAGGGCATAAAGCACACAGCTCACTGGATAAACATTGGGTTTCTTTATGTTGTCATACATATTTTGGTAATTTTTCTCAGAAAAACGTTTTTTTTTTTTTTTCTCTATTCTGAATAATATGTTATTTGATGAAAAACACCTTAATGTGTATTGTAACACTTATCATTAGTCTTTTATTTTAACTGCTATGGTGTTATAAAAATCTCATAATTCCAAATCAGATATAGGCTACATGAGTGAGAATGTTTTGTTTAGTGTAGAGTAGTAGTTGTATCACACAGGATTACAAGACATCTTGGATATTTGGTTTGGGCAGTGGCCTTGTTCTAGCCTGGGTGTTCCCATGCTGCCTTGCGCGCGATTTGATTCACGCTGCTAAGGCAGCCTGGAGACCATGGAGCAAATTTTCGCCTGAGATAGGGATCCAATCACAGAACAGGGGGGAAAGCAAGACGATGATGAGCTATGCACAGACGCATTTGATAGACATCCGTGGCACCCAATAAACGGATCTGGGCATTTTTTTCAAATACGAGAAAATGAATGTTTGGTTCCCAGACCACGTCTCATTGAGAAGTGGTGGCGCTAGCCAGGCTAGCCTTGTTCAGGATGACTCAATTATCACTGGATTCCGTCTTCCAAACTGTCCTCAAGTTCTCAGGTGCTTCATGTGGTATCTTTCGGATGGTTCATCAGAAAACAGAACAAAGTGGGAATCAGCAAATATCGTGTGAATGTGAAGTGATAATGACTGATCGGATTATAGTATAAACGGCAACTTTCAAATATGATACGTATTTTACATTGACTTGGTGGGCCACATATATTGTTTTCCAGCCTTCAAATTTGGTACTGGGAAAACCCATGACAGCAAGCTTTTATTGAAAGTTTACTTTCATGTTGTTAATTGAAAATGCCTGGCAAAGGCAATTTTTATGGCATCTTCCGGCAACAAAAGTGCTTCACATGGAAAGGGGGACCTCACTAACCACCACCAATGTCTAGCACCCACCTGGGTGAAGCACGGCAGCCATTGTGCGCCAGAAAGCTCACCACACACTAGATTGAGGTGGAGAGTGAGGGAGTGAATGAGCCAATCACACTGGGGGAGGATTAGGGGGCCAGATTGAATGAGCCAGGTTGGAAATTTAGCCAGGACATCGGGGAATCCCCTACTCTTTGCGATAAGTGCCATGGGATCTTTAATGACCACAGTGAGTCAGGACCTCATCCGAAGGACGGCATCTCCTACAGTACAGTGTCCCCGTCACTGCACTGGGGCATTGGGATCGCTCTTTTTGGCCAGTGGGAAGAGTGCCACCTACTGACCACCTACCAACACCACTTCCAGCAGCAACCTAGTTTTACCAAGGAGGTCTCCCATTCAAGTACTAACCAGGCCCACACCTGCTTAGCTTCAGTAATTCAGCTAAGACAAGGAATCCGTTGGTCTGGCTGCTTCCCCCAATATGTACACTACTGCCATATCTCAGGAAGTAATAAAGATAGAGACACACAACCCACACCAAATGATGCAGAAAGTCCATATTTATTTTCAACTTCCATTGACATTATAGGGCCAGACCCATTATTTTTGGCGTTATTTAAGAAAAAATGATATTTTCAGCCTAGCTTTATGGACGTCTTTAGTTGGAAACATCAGAGGCTCAGTGGGCCACCTAAACATCAATAGAATTCAATAAAAATTCTCATGGAAGTTTTAGTTGGTTAATGGAACAAAATTATTCTAGGGACAGATTGATTTTCAAATGTTTTTCAAAAAGTGAGGCGGATGATGCACCCTAGCGTGCATGCTTGTGTGTGTGTGTATGTGCATATGTGCATACAGTATGTGTGAATGTGCACACATGTGTGTGCGTGTGTGTGTGTTCATATGTGTGTATGTGTGTGCGTGCATACCTGTGTGTGTGCGCATGTGTCTGCGTGTGTGTGCGTGCGGGCGTGCACGTGTGTGTGCGTGTGTGTTTGTGAATGTGTGAGCCAAATCTGCTACCTTTAATCCTACTACCCTGAGCTCCCTCTTAGCTTACCCCCTGTGCCTCTTTGTGTGCCATTTTCAAAATAAGAGAGCTACAGAACTTAAAGATGTTGTAGGAGGGATGTGCATGCTTTGATTAGCTTCCCCTGATGCTACACTTATTTGGGTTAACATCTGATTTTGAATGGACTGGTTGAATGCACAAATAGAGGGCATCTCAATCTTTGCCCTCTTTCAAGGTGTAACAAAGTTAGAGTTTGTGTCAATTTACAACCCAAGGTCACACTTTACTTAGAAAGTACGCCCACAGACTACAGATTCCCAGATTGATCTGCTGTTAACTACAATTAATGGTTAAGATTAGGGGCTAGATTTTATTAAGTTGATGTGCAGTAACTGTTGTGTAACAATTGTACCTACTGATTTGGGGAGGATCAGATGTCTTCTATCTCCCCTTACCTTAGGACACAGGCAATGAGGTAACAGTTTACTTGAACTTTCAACATGGTCATAAGACTAACAGTGAAATTATAATGATGTTATGAAAAAATCTACAGTTAATGTGACATAACAAAGGGTATTATTGCTATGACAAACTGCCATGACAGTTCTCATTGTGTTAGATACAACATATTAACATGTGAGATACACTGTTAGAGCAAGAAACACATTGAAAGAGCTTTTTAAGACCAATTTAATCAGTTATAAAAAAAACAAACAATAATAACAATACTACTACTACTACTGCAACTACTATTAATACTACTTCCTCTAATAATAATAATAATAACTAGATGTACCGCATGAGTGTGTGACTGTGTGTGGATGCGTGTGTGTGTATGGTCAATTTGTCTCCATCTCTTATACAGCCTGACCGATATCCGATTTCGATGTATACGTTTTTCAAAAACTGATAAACTAATAAACACAATGTAAAAATGTTCTCCAATAACAAGGTTCTAATCAAGATGGGGCATTATGTATCTCAATTTCTCTCTCTAGGGCTCCGGGGCTAACTATCCAGTTTCCTATGAAAGGCTCTTCATATAGACCCTTTCATCAATAAAAACAAAAACAATGCTTGAACGTTCTATTTGGGCCCCAATCTACTTCCTCTGCATTAAGATAACATATGGAATATTAAAAAGTAAGTCTTGTGGGGCCAATGATGCTGATAATGGAACTCTCTTGAAAGGGTCCATACAATAGGGCAATTCCACGCAAAGCTGTCACGTCCATAACGCCAACTAAATACCATGGCATTGTGTTGGCATTATGAATGTGACAGTTTTACGCGGAATTTCCCAATAATTAGTTTTGTTTAGGAAATAAATGAGTGTATAGAAAGAATAGTAAACATAAAAGAGGTCTACATCGTGTAGTTTATGCTTAATGACTCCTCCTTCCTGCAAGCAAAACGTTCTACAAATATGATCAGTTATTTTACTTTAAGCATTTGAAGCCTAAACCATGCTCTTCCTTACTTGAAACACCTTTGTTGAAATTCAAGAAATTGAAGACTGAAACTAGGGTGTAGTAGTGGGTGTTTGGGAATGAACGTTAGCTCAGATGCTCACATTTATTTTGCAACATTTTACAAAGCAATGACAGGGCCACCAAGGACTGTGAGAGACTCAACAGCAGAAAAACCTATTTAGCGACCAGAAATGTCTCAGCCCGGTGCTTAGGATGCATCATAGACAGGTTATCTTCAGGTGCATGCGGTCCATATGGGCAGGCGGGGCAGCGAACTACCTGAACTATCCTCCACAAAAAATAGTTCCTCAGTAAATCATTGCTCTAAGTCTATTTTTAAGAATGTTATTGTCACATTAACTATCTATAGTTTCTGTAGGCCTTCAAACTATATTTTGTCTGACATCAACTTTTGGATGATGGTGGCGATTCTCGTTGAGTTTACCTTTCATTTGAGACCATGATTGGGTATTTCCCAGAATTGGGGCCTATTTCTGTCCACAGGGTGTAATTCTATTAAAAACACATTAAATCTAATAATGTTTAGCATCACTAATTAGTATAAAGAAAAACAAGCCTAGACTTTTTTTAATGGTTGCTCCTACTCATGATTTAGACACATTTTATTGGTGTTTTATGGTACAATATCAGTGTTTTGGTGTTGTCCGCAACCAGAGTTTTCACATATTGTGCCTAACTCAAACATTATTTATCAAAAAATAATTATAAAAATCATGCATATGAATTAAATGTTACCTGAACTAATGAACTGCATGCACACATTATGCATATATATGCATTTCCTGTTTTATTTTGCTTAATGTTTACCTGTCCCATGGTTTAGCCGTCATTACCAGCACACTCTACATAAAGGCACTTTGCTACTGTTTTTTCATCAAAAAAATATTTGGTAACCATGGTCACCTAATATCACAGTGGAATACATGGGTGTCAAGCAGAAAGATTGATGCCTTGATGTCCAGAAACATAAGAAAATCTACTCTTTATCCCTCGTTTTGGGCATGTACACTTATTATGTGTCATTACCATACGCATTGTATTTCTGTATTTTTGAATATTCCTGAAATTTTAAAATGACTTTAATAGTTTAAATGATGTACATTACATGTAGAAAGCTAGCTACACTTGCATGGTGATCATTTTTGCTTCTTAGGGTAGTTTTTCGGCTTTTAGTTTAGTTTTCACCAACACAGTCATTACCAGCACATTATAGCTTGAAATGTAGTGGTAATGACGACTGTGTTGGTGATGACATTTTTGCAGATACATTTAAAGTACTATTTTTAAAAGAAATACGTTTTTTTTTTTCACAAAGTCAGTTCAACTTGGGTTTCTAAATTATAAACATTTAATTGCAATAGATTACGATCAGTGATTTGTCATCACCGCAACAAATGTCATTACCAGAACTGCAATGTCATCACCATCACCATGCATATTTTTGCCAATAGAATATGTATAAATTACAATAAATTACATTAATTAGATATTTTTGACAATGTTGGACAGTCTAAATTGCCACTGGATGAAAACAGATATGATATATGGCATTTATTTCAAATAAATGAAATTCCAAGCCAGGGTCGAGTGAAAAAATAAAAAAATAAGATACTTAAACGACTATAATTCATGTTGTAAGTAAAATTCAACAATTCTAATAAGTTCAAGATAAAAAAGACTTCATGTGAAACCATAATTGATCATTGATTGATCATTGATTGACCATTTCATCTTTAAAATGTACATATTAGATAATGTGATGGTAATGACATTTACCTGAAAAATGACAAAAAAAACATAAATTCCCTTATATTGTGGTCTCAACAAAGCTCACAAGGTTACTCCTATCAAAATGACTGATAACTTGTTGCATACCAATTAGTAAAAGTTTGAAAGCCCTACCAAAATGTATGGTCACCGCACGCTACTGGTCTTATCTTCCATAAGCAAAGCATTGCGTTAGCGAACGTTAGCATTGTGGCTAACTAACTTAGCTCCTGTCAGTATATGGTCAGAAAAGAATGGCATGACAGTTGAAAGAGACAATTACAGTGCTGTTATCAATTTGCTCGGTATAACCGCGGTATAATCAAACTATAGGCTCCATCACTCAACCAGTGCTAACAGTAACATAATTTTACTTATTGATAGCTGGTGTAAGATTAACGTACCTGAAGTAAATACCAAGCATGTCCGATAAACATTCTCAGGGTTATTTCTAATTATTAAGAAGAAGAAATGGGAATAACATTTCAAGCCAAAAAGCTGTGAAACCGTAAGTTACTCGTTACATTGTCCTTGTAGGAAGTTAGTGAAGTGGTAACAAGTCTAGTAACACATGTGTGTCATGCAGCAAGACGCTGAGCCATCTGGTGCACAAACTATGTAACGCCAATACTGGAAATCAGACATGGGGGACTCGAGTCACATTTTAAGACTTAGATGGACATGTATAAAATATGGCAAGCCGTTCAAGACAAAACGTCTGTCAAAATAACGCCTCCACGTGTAGATTTTTTACTTCTTCAGTCTTCGTCAGACGTCAAATTTTTACATGTGCCATGCACAAAAACTTTGCGTCTGACGTCAGAGGTAAAAAAATGACGTCTGGGTGATTTGCTGCAATGCCAGAGCCTTTGTGCCAGAGTAGACACAGCATTGGCTGCTGGAAACATGAAATGCAGCCGCTATAGTTGCAGCAGAAGAAACAAGATGCCAGAGCAATGTGCAGCATATTCCTGCTCAAATAGGCGGACCATCGCAAACAGGGCTCGGGGGATTACTTTTCACAAGTAAGATTTAACATTATCGTACTATTGGTTGTATTTTGTGAATGCAATATTACCAGAGAGTTGAAAAGGAGCAAGGATCTTTGTTAATGTATGTAAATCGTAGCCAGCTAGCTAGGCTACTTGCTACTTCCATAACACTGACTTACATTACAACTGACACAAGAATGCTATTGTTGAAATGAATCAAATATTACTAATATAACATTGGCCGGCAAATTTTACACAAGTTGCACAGACTGTAGCCTATTATCGGGCAGTTGCTACTTGTAGCTTAGTTAGTAATAAGTGTGTTGGTGGTAGCTTCACTATTTCCTGAATAAAGTAACTTTTCAATAGCTTAACTTCTTTATATGAAGTAGCTTGGCCAAACAAGCTACACTTTTGTCATGTGAAATTAGCACAATTTAAAGTAGCTTCCTATGTAGTGAACTAGCCTACTGCTGTGTTTGTGTTACTAAGCTTGCTACATTTGACTGGGGAGGTAGTTTTGTGTAGTGTTTTTCATGGCAGAGTAACTGATAGTTTCGCTCACTACAATTCAAAAGTAGCTTGCCCAACACTGTATTATTCACATGTAATTCACCCTAACAAAAATAAGATGCATTTCAAATCCCTTTTTATTCATTTATTTATTTTATATCTCCCCAGAACAACTGCCTTGCTCAAGGACTACCACAAATGAGCTGAACGGTCTCCTCACACCCCTGGAACTGAGGAAGTTGCAGCTCTACATTGCAGTACTGCAGGGCATCTGCTAGACTGTGACTGAATATTTGATTTATGAGCTCCATCTTCATCACCTTTTTGGTATGGCAACTGCTCTGCCCATGACCGGAAAGCACTGCAGAGGGTGTGAAAACTGCCCAACGCATCACCGGTTCCTCACTCCCCTCCATCGAGGCCATCCAGGGCAAGCGATGCTTGCGTAAGGTGCGCAGCATCATCAAAGACTGTTCTCACCCCAACCACAGACTGTTCACCCCACTCTCCTCAGGGAGGCTTCACAGGTCTCTCAGCACCTGAACCAGGAAGCTTCTTTCCTGCGATTGTCACCCTACTAAACTCTAGCTCTGCATCCTGGTGACATCCAACGAACTTAAGCCCCCATCACCCCCGCCCCCGCCTGATGCCTCCTTGTCTGTGCTTGTTGAGGTGTCCACGACCATGGTGACTCAAGGCTGCCATGGTCGTAGAGTATATACTTATACTACATACTATACGACCATGGCAGCCTTGACAGGGACAACAAGGAGACGGACATCCCCCACCCCACCCCCTCACAACTGGACAACCCTATCCCATCCATAGTGTCTATTTATTTACAAACTTATCCATAGCCATATTCTACTGCTCTTCATCCTGCACATACACTTATTCTTAATACTATTATAATGTTACTGTTTCTGCACTACAATGGTACTGTTACCACACTGCACATAGCTGTACATACTGTACATATCTGTTTATATGGTTTATACTAAATATCCATATTTATTCAGTTTGTCTGTAATATATTCACTGCATAATACACTGCATATATCTAATATTTTTCTTACTACTACTATAATGGTACTGCCACTATATTGCACATATCTGTACATGTTGTTTATATTACATGGCCATATTTATTCTGCTCTTCTAAGGTTACTGCTAATACACTGCACATACTTATATTTAATTTATACTACTCTAAACCACCTTCTGAAAACAACTGTACACTGTCTACACTGCACTATATCTTTTGTCTTTCTATGCACCAACTACTTTGTATATCACATTGCACTTTTCTGCTTTTTTGCACTTCTAGTTAGACACAAACTGCATTTTGTTGTCTCTGTACTTGGACTCTGCACAATGACAATAAAGTTGAATCTAATCTAATCTAATCACCTGCATTCGCCACTCTGTCTCCCATTTTCCCACTGTCTGTATGACTCGGTCCTCTTTTATGGAGTTTACCCAGTTTCATTATGTACTGCCACCTGCTGTCTGTAGCACTTTTGTTCTCAGTCTAAGTGTATCTAAGCAATTTTAGCAAGGTAGACTGGGAACATACAAAATTACATGCACCAGTTGTGCATGTACTGTCACCAGCATGACAGTAACCTCTGTCTCACTGAGCCTGTGAAGACACTCCCAGATTCTTTACTGATTACATTCAACAGGGCTGATCTCAATGTTTCTTAATTCCTCTTTATTTGATCTCTTCATTGGGGCTGGAACCTGTGAACTGTGAATAACACATGCTGGCCTTTTTGTCTTGTATTAATGAACTGTTACACTTACTTATGCCAAAAACCAATGTCTGTTTTTTAACGATCAGAAACAAACCTACAAACTTGCACTTTTCAATGTTTATGGAACTTTTCTAACAGATATTGAACCCAGTTACACCATTTCCTTTACTTATTCCAAACCAATGTCTGTTTATCAAACTTTATTTTTGATGGCACTGAACTTAAATATGAAAACACTTGAAAATGTGTATGGAATTACAACTACATTTAACTCATTACAACTTGTATCAAACCAGTTTTTGTCTATGCTGTCAAACATTATGGATTATGTTCCCAGTTTTGATCTGGGATGTCATCACTTTATATGATATACAGTATCAGAATATTCTATTACTGTTAAGCCACTATGAATATTAAAATACACACAACCATGTTTCCTGTATCAGCTCTTCTACTCTGAGTCAATTTACTCAGGTTTGTCACTCAACCACATAGCCTACTTGGAATAGCCTACCCCTCAGGTGTCTGAATGGCTGATCTCACACTCGATCAGTAGGAAAAATGTGGGCAGGGGAAGTGGTTGAGCACTGCTCTTCCATGCCCACATCCACAGCTGAAGTGCCCTTGAGCAAGACACCTAACCCCCTCACTGCTCCCCGAGCGCTGCTGTAGCAGGTAGCTCACTGCTCGGTGTTAGTGTGTGCTTCACCGTGTGTTCACTGTGTGCTGTGTGTGTCACTGTGTGTTCACTGTGTGCTGTGTGTGTTTCACTAATTAGTGTGTTTCACTAATTCACAGATTTGGATAAATGCAGAGACCAAATTTCCCTCACGGGATCAAAAGAGTGTATATATACTTATACAGAAAGGTTCCATAAATATTTAAATGAGATCAGCCATTCAGACACCTGAGGGGTAGGCTATTCCAAGTAGTCTGTGGTTGGGGTGAGAACAGTCTTTGATGATGCTGCAGAAGTAAAAAATCTACACGTGGAGGCATCCTTTTGACAGACGTTATGTCTTGAACGGCTTGCCATAATAAAAGACTCGACTTGACTTTGACTTGCTATTCATGACTTGAGACTTGACTTAGACTTGAGACAAATTAATTGAAATTACTTGACTTCCCATACTGTAGATATTAAGGAGTTTACGATTTTAGAAAATCTGCTTAGGTGCTGTTGCATGCGTCACGCGAGCGAACCTGTCATTGTACCAAGTGACGCAACGCGACAGACCAACAGCAAGTGCCAGATCAAATGAGACAGACTGAGGTAGGCTAACTTGCAAATATGGAAGGCTCTACGTTTATACCAAAACCTAATCATGTTTGGCTTCACAGATGATGTATCTGACAAGTCAAAGGAGAAATGAACAGCAGTCTGCAAGTGTGCAAAATAGCGACATAACCACCACCACGTTGATTTCCATCCGAAGTTAGTCGTGTTAGAAACCTAACGTCAAATTTGAGGCATGTTAAGAGTTGGCTTTGAATCTATTACTTTAGTTAACGCCATATTAGGTAAAATGTTTGAAATGGCAAAGTGAAACATTTTCTTGTCTACGTTTAATCTTGATATATAGCGAAAATGTTGCTCTTTCCCCCTCCCTCTTAAACACGTCCCTGTTCCATACGTTACAGCCTAGTAGTAGGCTAACAACAGTAAGTAGGCCTATAACTGCCAGCAATCAGCATAGAAAAGTAGCTCATTTCACATGTTAGGCTTATGTATAATATGATATAGCATTGACGGCAGAGTGCGAATTACCCCACCATAACTGGGGGGTAGCCTACTGCTCCTTCACTTCTATGACCATCATTGTCCACTACCATATCAACCCCCATCGTGATCGCCAAGTGCAACATGTGTTGTGCAACACACACAAGGTCTAAACATGCAACAAACTGATAATCAGTAGGCTACAGAATATGTCATTGTTATTATGACCGCCGCGCAGCGAAGCGGCGGTCATATAGGTTTAGTCAGATTTTTTTTTTTTTTTCTTTTTCGCATGTCCAAATTTCCGTCAAGGATTCCCGGGACACTGTAAGACCGGGGTATACGAAACTTGGTGGGCATGGATAGCATGGAACCTCCTTTTTTCGTTTTGATCTGTGAACCCCCCCCCCAGCTGGACTGGACCCCCGAAAGGAGGGTAGGGCAGACACAGTTTTCTGTGAATTTCTCAAGAACCGTAGGGTTTTTTGTATGTTGATCTCAAAGGGCCATGTCAACCCATTCCATAACCACTCATTTCATGTATAGCGCCACCTAGTTAAACACAAAAAAGTACAAATGAGGTGTTGTAATCGCAGGTATCTGTGACCTGACATAGTCAAAACTGCACGAAATTGGAAGTGTAGGATCATTATGACACCCTCTAAATGCACGCCAAGTTTCGTGGAATTCCGTTCATGGGGGCCCACACAATAAATTAATTTATGTTACTATACACCAACTGGCCTGTAGGTGGCCGGAGACAGTTTTCTGTGAATATCTCGAGAACCGTAGGGCCTAGGAGGTCCACCTTTTTTTTGTATGTTGGTCTTAAGGGGGCATGTCAACCTATCCCATTACCACTTATTTCATGTATAGCGTCACCTAGTTAAAAATTAAAAAGCAAAACATTAGATGTTTTCATCACAATATCTCTGGCTGACATGGTCAAAACTGCACAAAATTGAAAGTGTACGATCATTATGACACCCTCCGAATGCATGCCAAGTTTCGTGGACTCTCGTTCATGGGGGGTCTTACAATAAAATAATTTATGTGTACATTTAGTGACCGTACACCAACAAGGATTCCCGGGACACTGAAAGACCGGGGTACACGAAACTTGGTGGGCATGTAACCCCACATGGATAGCATGGAACCATCGCTTTTTGTTTTGATCTGTAGCCCTACCCCCCCGCATATGTTTGCCTCCAGGGGTCATGTAAACCCATTCCATATGCACACATGTGCATAAACAGATAAACCCGCACACACATACATTCACAGTAATCCTACGTATGACACATACTCACACAGTAGACATATATACGCATGCATGCACATGCACACACACAGGCACATAAACAGGCAAACACACAAGTACATGAACACACACACACCGACCCACACACCCACACACACATAAACATGTACACGCACACATGCACACAATTCAAGAATTTCTCAGAATTATGAACAGGCAAGATGGGGGTGGGGTTGTATAAAATGTATATTACATGTGAAATCTATGAACTAATCATGTTTTGGTACTTGTTGTCTAGCAGATACCAGTGAGAATTGAGTGTGCATAATGCAATTCAGTGAGACAGTTAGAATCATATATGCCTTTCAGCGTGACTTATTTTTGTGGAAAATATGTGCTGGACTGGGCGGCGGTCATATTTTGTACCGCTCTGCGGTACATCTAGTTATATATCCAAAAGAGAACTGTTTTGATCAACTCTCAGAAGTTAGAAGTTAAGTGCACTGAAATACCATTCTAATTAGTAAAAGTAGACTAATACCTTACAAGAAGCCTATTGCCTATTTCATGACATATTGATTTGGTTTATTTTTAGATTTCATAAGACCTAGAGGTAAGATTCAACCCTGTAATATAGCCTACTGCACAGGGTGCTTCACTCCCCTCCCTGAAGGACATTTACACCACCCACCTCACCCGCAAGGCGACCAAAATTGTGAGTGATGCAAGTCACCCCGCTCACAATCTGTTTGATCTACTGCCCTCTGGGAAGAGGTACAGAAGCCTGCGCTCCCGCACTACCAGACTCACCAACAGCTTCATACACCAAGCTATAAGGATGCTGAACTCTCTCCCTCCTCTCCCCCCTCCACCCTCAGCTACATAACATCCTGGACATTGGACCCAAAATGGCCGCCTGCACTACTCCACTTGCACACTTACACACCAAATTTTGCTGCTCTTATTTTTTCATTATTATATGTGCCCTCTTATTTACTTATTTACTTACTTTTTTGTTTACTTGAATGTTATGTTTGTCTGTGGACCTAAATTGGCAAAATATGTCTTGTCTTCACCGTGGGATAGTGAGAAACGTAATTTCGATCTCTTTGTATGTCTGGAACATGTGAAGAAATTGACAATAAAGCTGACTTTGACTTTGACTTTGACTTTGACTACTGTATAAACAGAAACCAATTTTCCATTATAGTCTATGGTAGTCAGTGTCAAATCAACACAATTGCCTTTTTTGATTGTCGGTGCCGTTTAAGTAGTATACTATAGACTATACTACTTAAACGGCACCAAAAATAAAAAAAATCCAGTGGAAACTAGATGGCAGAAGTGTGTAGGCCAATCTGCCCAGCAGCTTTTTCTACTTTGTCACCTACAGAGTTGACAGGTACGATCTTTCAAAACGCCATGTTATTTCCCATAGACATTTGACGACCGAAGGTTGGATGGATACGGAAGTTAGGAGGCGGGACTTATTCTGGAGAGGCCTATACATGAAGGTTGTAAAATAACACATTTTTCAACAAGCTAGACGTCTGCTAGCAACATAAATTTACCCATGCACGTCAGCAGCAAACCGAATTTAGGCTACGGAATCTAAGCGTTTTGTCATTCAACGTTGACACTTGCTTGAGAAGTTGAAGTCATTCTCTATCTCCGTTGCTTCTAGCGCCATGGTGGTTAAAAATGGTACGGTCCATAGGGGTGTCTGAAATCGCTTTACATTAATTTTTTCCTAGTGAAAATAGGAGTTGACTTGTATTGTAGCCAACTGTAATGATATTTTTTCACAATATCAGAAAATGTATCTGACCCCCCCAAAACTGATATTTCTGTCTCTTTGGGGGGTACTGGGTCTTCATTGGGGGGGGTATAGTACCCCACAGTACCCCCTGTAATTCGAACTATGATTGACGGTCCTAAACCCTCCTAAAACCCATTGCGCTGTCGCGCTTGTCAAAGTTTGGCAGTTCACTTTTTCGACATTACTGGTTCCCTGGAGATGTGACAGGTCAGGACAGGTGTAACTTGAACTGTTTGAATATATTTTCATGATTTGATGTAGCTTAGGCTACCTCATATTTGAGGCATATTGAAACAATAATAGGCTATTTTATAATAGGTCTACTTGAAATAGCCTACATTTATTTTTATTTGTATACATTTCATCTTATTCTATAAACCGTCCAGATGTAGGCTATGTGGCTTGAATGAATGCAATGTCTATTTGTTTGTTACAAATAAAACTCCAGCAGTTCATAACTAGCCTATTGTATCTTATTTTAAAATGAAAACATGGGTAAATCATCATGAATTTCAATGATTTGGCTATGACTTGACTTGCTTGACCCAAGCTATGACTTGACTTGACTTGCTTGACTGTCACAAAAAATTACTTGGACTTGCTTGAGACTTGAAGGTTAAGACTTGAGACTTGCTTGTGGCTTGCACATGTGTAACTTGTGGGGCGCCAAATGTAACATGCCTTATTTCGTGGACAGCTGCTCCGTTTACCGGCAATGCTACAGCGGACTTAAGCTGCCACTTTGTGGTGAAAAGTTGCAATACATTTCACGCAGCTCTGTGAATAACGGGCGCGAGTGCCACTTCTAAATGGGACCCACTAGCTAATTCATTCCGCAAACTGCTGACTCACGAAATGTATTTTAGCAGGTTACAAAACTGATTTTGTGATTCTCTTATGCATTTCGTCCACGTAATAAAAATATCGTGACACATAATTCATTCCGTAAACTGCTGACTCACAAAATGTATTTTAGCAGGTCATAAAACTGATTTTGTGATTCTATTATGCATTTCGTCCACGTAATGAAATTATCGTGACACATAATTCATTTCGTAAACTGCTGACTCACGAAATGTATTGTAGCAGGTCACAAAACTGATTTTGTGATTCTGTTATGCATTTCATCCACGTAATGGAATTATCGTGACACATAATTCATTCCGTAAACTGCTGACTCACGAAATGTATTGCATCAGGTCACAAAACTGATTTGGTGATTCTGTTTTGCAGTTCGTCCACGTAATAAAATGATCGTGACACATAATTCATTTCGTAAATTGATGACTCATGAAATGTATTGTACGTGATTCTATGCATTTCATCCACAGAATGAAAGCATATGTCACTGAATGCATTTCGTAAGTTATTAAGTTACTATTGCGTGGACGGAATGCCTTCTGTAACACAATTATAGACGAAATTGAAATGGGATACACAGAATGATGCGTGTAGGTGCATTCCGTATTTACGTAGACAGAATTACTTTTGACCAAAAAAAAGAGAGTTTATTTCGTCTACGACAGTGAATAGTGCATTCAGCATTATGTCCACGAAAGGAAAAGGCCACCAGTCAATTTCATCCACGAAATGATGTGGTCTCTTCAGTATTTCGTGGGCACAATGCAAACCAATTTGTGCATTCCGTGGACAAAAGGTGTTACGTTGTAACATGGTTTCGTAATGAATATATGTATTTCGTCACACAAAAGTAATTCTGTCCACGAAATAAGGCATGTTACATTTGGCGCCCCATAGACTTACTCCCACCTCTGCTGGAAATGCAGCCTAAATGAATGTGTGGATGTGTGTGTGTGTGTCTGAGCATGTGGATGTGAGTGTGTGTGTGTATGGGTGCGTGCATGCGTTCATACGTGAGTGTGTGTGTTTATGTGTGTGTGCGTGTCTGTGCATGTGGATGTGTGTGTGTGCATCCATGTGTGTCTATGCGTGTGGATGTGAGTGTGTGTGCATGCGTGCGTACGTGTACGCATGCATGTATGTGTGCGAGTGTGAATTCATGTGTGTGTGTGTGTGTTTGCGAGAGAGAGTGTGTGTGAGACAGTCCTGCCTTGTAGCTCCTCTCCTCATCATCCTCTACCAGTAACACTTTGCTCAACACCACAATCTACAGGCCGATGGATATACAGTCACTAAATGTACACATAAATTAATTTATCTTATTGTCCCCCATGGATGAAATTCCACAAATCTTGGCATACCTCCAGAGGATGTCAGGTTAATCATACACATGAAATTTGGTGCAGTTCAGAACATCTCATCTGAAGACGGGCGGATTAAAGCAGTATAATATTAATTAACATTTTTTGCCGGGGGGGGGGGGGTGCATATCACAAATGCACAAATGACTGGTTATGCGCTAAGTTGATGTGGGCCCTTGAGACCAACATAACCATAACATAACCATACAAATTTCTTCATCCTCGGTGCCACGGTTCAGGTAGCACAGAGGATGAAGGGTAGGGCTGGGTTAAAAAAATCGATTCATGATTCAATATCGATTCTCGTTCGGCTTAAAACAGGTCTTAATACAGAATCACGCAATCGTGTGGATCATGTTTCCAGTTCATACTGGAGGGGGGTCATCCCTCCGTCTTCACAAATCTCCCGAAGGCCAGCGCCTTCGAGGATATCTCCTCTTGTAGCACGGCTTAAAACTAGCCTTCCTAATCCCAGCACTTATCACCTGTCTAGAACTGACTCTTGACTGTGTAAAACCGGCACTCACTGATGCATTTTCGTTATTGTGCTCTACCTTGTAAATTGTTTTTAATTGCACTGGCATTGTGGGAGAACTGTTTTAGCTTTAACCTGTTTGCCGTCACGTTGGTCTAGGTTGCCCTAGACGCTGGTTGCCCAGCTCACTGTCCAGGTTGCCTTGGACGCCGGTTGCCCGGCTCATGACGCTCGTCTAGGTTGCCCTAGACGCTGGTTGCCCAGTTTGGTCCAGGTGGCCCTGGATGCCGGTTGCCCGGCCGTCATGTCTGTCTGGGTTGCCCTGGACGCTGGTTGCCCAGCTCATGGTTCAGGATACCGCTATACGGTCAATGTTAACTGCCTGATTCCGGACTTCGACGCAA
The DNA here is from genome assembly GCF_018492685.1 of Alosa sapidissima. Lineage (NCBI taxonomy): Eukaryota > Metazoa > Chordata > Actinopteri > Clupeiformes > Clupeidae > Alosa > Alosa sapidissima. The sequence goes on from NC_055960.1 coordinate 19,536,492, forward strand.
TTGGATGACACTACGTCTGTCATCTGTTTAGATCGCCTATGGCCCGCTATATCAGCTACACATATATTGGTTCCCCGCGATGCAAGGGGCAAAAGTTACGTGCATCATACTCCTTGCCAGACTCGAGTCTCTCCCTGAGCAAAAGCTTCCGTGAGAACTCTGGAATCCCAGGGTACATTGTCAGTCGCTTTGATTAAAAATGTCCTGGCCACATGGAATGCCACGTGAATGCACACCCCTCCACTCACTCAGGGGCCAGTGCTTGGCGCATGACTAATATAATTTCTGCATCCAGTTGGGCGATATGTATTGCTTATTCTCTCCTCATTGCTACCTTTACTCATTGTCTCTCCAGCAGCCAGTTCTAAACTGTACTATCCTGCCACAGTGGTGCAGCTGGTATAGCAAGCTCGCGTTAAGTCATTCTCAGAGCTCCTCTGCACTGAGATGCATAAGCACCATGGTGGTACCCCAGCACTCATCTGTTCGTTGTCTCGTCATATTTCAGTAACATATGTTTCTTCCTCCTGTCACATACAGGCATGAATTGTCCTGAAGTCATTTGTCTACGTCGCAAGGTCATGCTTCCCTCGCATTACTGATGCTGCTCATCTTATTTTGGGGGGCTTTCCAAGAGCAGGTGCTAAGGTGTAGCTCACACGCATCCATCTTGGCCTTGGGTCTGCAGCTCATGCATTCATCTCACTCTAGCCGCTGCAGGTGAGCTATCGAACCAGAACACACATCTGGCTTCACAAGCACTAGTCTTCTACAAAACTAGTCATAATGCTTATCTATCCTAAATATTAAACCACATGACTTCGATGCGAATATACTCAAGCACCCATATCAACTAACTCATTGCTCCGGTCCCAAGCATCTGCAACCACAAGCTCTATTCCCCTGCATTGATCCTGAGTACATCATGTTTAACCTTTTAACCATGTTTTGCTTCCCTGGTCCCCGTTCACTACCTTAAACTACGGCTCACACTTTACCCGATTTTCAGCAGCCATCTAGCTAACGTGCTGCTTAAATGTAACCTCTCTTCAAAGAGGTTCACTTCTCACTCATTCCGCATCGGCGCAGCCAAGACTGCCGGCCAAAAAGGGCTATCCACGTCATCCATCAGGATGCATCAAACTAACTCCTCTTGACATTTTCGATGCTCAGAAGTTGCTCTCCCATGTTAACTCAGGTACCTCATTTTACCTTCACAAATCCTGGTGGCGGTGGTTAAATTCTGGCATTCGCCTTGCACTAATTGCTGAAACATATTGGGCCCCAGCATGCCGGTAGCTTGTGGTGATTTAGTCTCAGCCATGGGCATGTTGCCCTTTCACTGATTGCCCAGCTCGTTCGACGCTTATGGTTCAGGTCACTTCTCGCCGGTCGCCCGGCTCGTGATGCACGTCTAGGTTGCCCTAGACACTGGTTGCCCAGTTTGGTCCAGGTTGCCCTGGATGCCGGTCGCCCGGCCATCACATCGGTCTAGGTTGCCCTAGACGCTGGTTGCCCAGCTCACTGTCCAGGTTGCCTTGGACGCCGGTTGCCCGGCTCATGACGCTCGTCTAGGTTGCCCTAGACGCTGGTTGCCCAGTTTGGTCCAGGTGGCCCTGGATGCCAGTTGCCCGGCCGTCATGTCTGTCTAGGTTGCCCTAGACGCTGGTTGCCCAGCTCATGGTTCAGGTCGCGTCGTACGCCGGTTGCCCGGCTCGTGACGCTCGTCTAGCTTGCCCTAGACGCTGGTTGCCCAGTTCGGTCCAGGTTGCCCTGGATGCCGGTCGCCCGGCCGTCACGTTGGTCTAGGTTGCCCTAGACGCTGGTTGCCCAGCTAATGGTCCAGGTTGCCTTGGACGCCGGTAGCCCGGCACGTCTCGTGGTCTAGGTTGCCCTAGACGCTGGTTGCCCAGCTCGCATAAGCACTAAAGTCCAGGTTGCTCTGGATGCCGGTGGCCTGGCTCGTCACGATGTACTAGCTCGCTAGTCACTGGGCGCCCAGATCGTGAAGTGCTTATGGTCCAGGTTGCCCTGGACGCCGGTTGCCCGGCCGCCGCATTGGTCTAGGTTGCCCTAGACGCTGGTTGCCCAGCTCGTCAAGCTTCTAAATCCCACTAAAGCGAAAGTATGCTGCGGGCCCCACTACAACCCTAGGTTATGGTTAACACCTAGCTATTTTAAAATTCTGTCGGCGTCCTGGCACAACGTCTTCACCCCGGCCCAGTCATGCTGTTTAATTCATCTTGTATGCATACTAATGTCTCTGCTCCTCTCAGAACCAGATTACGGAGTCACCGCCCTGGCGGGCATCACTCATCCTTTTGGGGGTAGGCTCCCCGCCCCTGCCTTCATCCATCGGCAGGAGACGAGATCCGCTCATCGCTGGACGGATCCGAGACGGGGCCTACGCCAAAGACTGTTACCTATTCAGGACTCTATCATGCTTGCATCCAAGCCGTTCCTTTACTAATTAAATCGTTAACTGATTCTATTCTGTCTACTGAGTCTTTCTGGTAGAACTAAGGTCTGCTGAAAGAGTGGCTTTGACGTGTGATTGTTGGACGTCAAGAAACACTGTGTCATATCTCACCATCATCAGAAAATCTGGATCGATACCCAGCCCTAATGAAGGGGCCACACAATTTTTTTCTGTAAAAGTCTAGTAGGGCTACATGGCCACCAAGTTTCATGTGCCCCGGTGTTTCGGTGTCCCGGAAATCGTTGACCAAATATTCAGGAAGTAGATAAGTAACATAAAACTAGCGGCGGTCATAATAATTAACTGTCATTGATGATGACAAATGATAGTTTCTACCAGTTTCCAAAACATGTTTTAGACATGATGATATAATCTGACAAAACCAGAGACTTTCTAATGAGGAGACACAGCACTCAAAAAATCCTCTATGTAATGCATGAGGTTAGGTCGCCAATATGGCAGTTGTCTCCACATATCCAGCACCTTCTGCGGCCAAAAGTCAACATGTGAATACATCATGTCAATCATGTGGTGTGCTGTGAACACATCGTACCGATCGTGTCGTGAAGCCTTGCACATGCACAGCTCTGCCTGAAATAGATGCCTGATAAGCAAAGTTGGAAAAAGTACCAAAATATTGTACTCAAGTAAAAGTACCAATACTTTGATGAAATATTACCCAAGTACAAGTTCAATTACCCATCTGAAAATGTACTCAAGTAAAAGTAAAAAGTAGTTCATTTAAAATGTACTTTAAGTAAAAAGTTGGGTGGGGGGGGGGGGTGGTTGTCATGATAGTCATTACTGAAGGCTAGTTGTTTCTAACACTGTAAAGACATACTGCTAAATTTATCACTTATCATTACAAAGAAGACCGCTCTATTCCATTCCATTTGAATCACAGCAGAGAGCCCAATCTCTGGTTAAAAATCATAGGCATTACATGGTCTCATGTGACCCTAGTCATCCGCTCTGCATGAGACACAGAGAGAGGGCCAGCTGATGCCGGTCTACCCTGCTCCCCCTCACTCCCCAGCCCTCAAAGTCAGACCCGTAGGCATCCAGTTCGACCTTCAGACATACAGTAACAACACATACCGAGACGCAAAGCAAATGTTAACATGAATTGTACTAAAGATATTCTGTTTGAGGAATGGCACTAGCAAGGCCACACTTACTCACTGACTCTACCCCCCCTTCACACAACTATGCGATCCATCATATACTATACTATACTATTCTGTACTATACTATACTATACTACTAGGACACTATAATACTGTTTAATATATAGGTTATTGTCAATAAGTAGATTAGTATATTAGTATTGTTTATATTATATGCAGTCATCATTTGAGATTATTAATTTCTATAAAACTGTTGTAGATAAACGTTTCATTTATCAGTGTGTATGTCATCTGTTTGCAAAAGAAACTTGACTCACATATCGTCTATTCCAGAAAACGTAACAATCAGAATGTACATCTAAATCCAATTTAGATGGACATCTATGACTGTTGAGAGCACCCTTGTCAGTAGAACCAATCAGGCCATATCTTGAAAATGCTACTCTAATGGAGCTAACATGATGGAGTGCCTAATATGGTAAATATGCTGACTCATCACTTCTTGCTGGAGGAAGAGGAGTTCATTGAGGGATGCCCCCTTACATTGGGTTTTCCCGGTCATGCCTTCATGAATCATGGCAGGCTATTTAAAAGTTGCAGATAGCCCCTGTGTAAACACACACAGGGGCACTAAGGCCTCAGTCTGTGCGGCCCAACTCTTGTTTGTTCATTAAATATTAACCCGACAGTTTGGTGCCAGCAACCCTGAAATAGATTTTAATTTTGTGGAACACTCACTCGCGCTTGACTCTGAAAACCTTTAGATGGTGCACCGAAGGGCACCTCTGAGGAAATCAGATAGTAATACAAAAAATAAAATAAATAAATAAATAAAATAGCCAGACAGCCTTTCCTCTCAAAACTGGCCAAGGTCAGTGGGATTCAAGGGAGTCAGATCTGCCCTCTCTATTTTAAATAAGAGTTGTGGAACATTCAGTTGCTAAGAACAACAGCATGATTTGATTCTCAGGGCCTGCGCTGCCCAGTATATTCTTTCACAATGCATCTTACCCATGCTACAATCTATACAGGATAAGACTGCTGTTTACATTAGCCTAGCTACTGTACTGTGAACAACAGTGTTCAATTGCTGAGCTGTCTGATTTGGCAGCCCTACTATCCAGTGCCCAGTGGGGGCCCCCAGAGAAGAAGCCATTTTTCTATCCAAACCCCTCCAAGCCCTTATTAGTATGCATATATCACAGGGCTCTGGCTGTTTTTTTGTTTTCTCTGAGGGAGGTTTCTCTTGTCAATGTGCTAGTCCAGTGGACTGCAAGTTATCAGGAGGTGTGAACATTCCCCTGAAGAATTGGCTCCACTAATTACCTTTGGTAGACTGGAGTATGTAATCCGTTGCAGATCCTTCTTTTTTTAGAATCTCTCTCTATTATTTTTCTTTGCAGATGTGTAAGCGAGAGAGGCACGAGTTGTGTTTCCAAAAGTTGCGCTTCACACCTAGTGTGCATGTGCTATATTTCACACATATTTTAGAGCAGAATACAAAATGTTTTATCCTGAGGTGCTAGAAGATTTCTATATTCAGCCTTTTGCAGGGGCTCTGCATGTTAACATGTCTGCTCTGTTTACTCCTCGAGTTCAGATTGATCACTCTTTTATCAGTTCGCTGATGTTGGGCAAGCTGTCTTTGGGGAGAACTCCAGATGACCACTGATCATTTGTGAAGATCTCCAGCCGTATTACTCTGGACTTTTTGTTTATGTATATCTAGGTTTGAAAACATGCTTCAGGAGACTTGTTTTGGCATAAAATACCAGGATACAGACCTCCAAAACCTCCAAAAGATCAAATGAATGTTGCTATGCTGGCACTAGGTTAATGGTAAGCCTATTTTATTCCTGACTGAAATTTGCTGAAAATAGGCCAATTAGGGAGCACAATATAATCAAAAGAAAATATACAGGATGAACAGATGACCCTGTGTGATTGAGCTCATTTGGTTATTTGTTTATCATTTCAAATGCCCATTCATGGTGCAGTAGTAGCACAATCTGGATATTTGCTTGTTGATATTAATTGTGTTACATAAAACAAATTTGTTTTCAGGTGGTTTGTCAAGGGTAATATTTTCCACTGATGAACTGCGTGCATTGTGTTCACTGTGTGTGACAGTCATCACCTAAAATATGCTACACAGGCTGTGAGCTTTGACAAAATGAGATGAGTCCTTTGATCATCAATCACAGTGTGGTAGCACGACTGGATACATCTCATGTTTCACAAAAGGAATGTTGTCTTGTACCGATAACAATCCATGTGGCTTTGTGAGTCCACTGTCTGGATCCATGGCTGAAGCTTACAGACTCGATTGGTATCATTACATAACAGTGTGCTCTTCATTGGTAATACACTCCACGATGCACTTTGTCCTTTTGCATCATTGCGGTTTGCTGCCCAGCTGTCTGCATTTTATTTGGTTTTGCCCTACAAAATAGATCTTATTGACTGTGTCCATTTGGGAATGTTGGTCTCTGGCCTGAGACTGCTATAACTCTTCAGCATAAAAGTGTCATGTGTGAATAATGACAAATGATAGCTCTTCAGAAGATGTGACTTCAGAGGGAAACCCTGCCTATATTCACCTGCTAAAACATAGTGTTCACTCAGTCTCCTTCTGCGGCAGTTATTCATGTTATCCCTACTTGTAGCACATAGAGCACCAAAGACTAAAATATTTTCTCAAAGCTTTGAGGAACTTGCAGTTCCACTGCAGGAATTAGCCATCTCTTAACACTTTTTGCAGCTGTACATTCACTGAGAACACTGTAAACAAAACTGATCTTATACAGCCCTGGCTTTGTGAACTGGACACAAACAAGTCATGTCCCCTAAACAATAACAAAGCATGTGGAGTTTCTCGTGGCCTCTCTGGTGTGTTTGGTTTGGTCTTTGGTTCAAATATAATGTAAGTTGCTTTGGACAAAAGCATCTGTGAAGAAACATAAACAAAAACAACATCATCTAGCATGAGAGAGAGAGAGAGAATACAGTGATGTGTCACTTGTTTCTGTAAAATCTACAATATATTAGATTATAGGTTGTCCTTTGGTTAAAAGACTAGCAGATTTGAATAGTGTTTAGACAGACAGCCCATTGTGCACATGGGTACAAGGTTACACAATGTGTGCGCGAATGTGTGTGTGTGTGTGTGTGTGTGTGTATGTTTGGACTGTAGATCTGAAAATTAACACATGAGCCAATACAAGGATTTCCATCCAACCATTCCCATCTTTTAGGTCCATGAATGAGAGCGTTTCTTGATTGAAGCTTTTTAAGTCAGGATTTCTGATTGAAATGGTCAACATATGCAAAAGATTGGATGAAACCCTAGCCTGTGCCACATAATTGATGTCCTTTTCATCATGCAAGCCTTGTATACACAGGTCTTACAATGAGATTTGATAAGAGAAGTTGGGAAGCACATTCATTTTTCATGGAAGACTGTGGGACTGCTGCTTGGTGCTGGGTAGTGAAAACCTGCTCCACTGCCCCACCTTTCACATCAGCTTCTGAACCCAGCCGCTTTAGTTAGTTAAATAAATACCTCTCAATGAATCTACAGTTAGTAGTAGTATAAATACCTCTCAATGAATCTACAGTTAGTAGTATTTACAGTTCTGAACCCAGCTGCTGTTAGTTAAATAAATACCTCTTAATGAATCTACAGTTAGTAGTATTTACAGTTCTGAACCCAGCCGCTTTAGTTAGTTAAATAAATACCTCTTAATGAATCTACAGTTAGTAGTATTTACAGTTCTGAACCCAGCTGCTGTTAGTTAAATAAATACCTCTTAATGAATCTACAGTTAGTAGTATTTACAGTTCTGAACCCAGCTGCTGTTAGTTAAATAAATACCTCTTAATGTACAGTTAGTAGTATTTACAGTTCAAAGCTGCACACAATCAGTGTTCCCTTGATCCAGTAATTTATTTTTGTTGTTGAATAATCTAAACTGGGTGTTGTTTTGTCAAAAGAGGCTTCTCTTATTGTCTTTTTGGCAAAATGTTGCATTGTGTGGACTCAATCAGTGTGTAATTGAATAGAGACTAAAATAGAAGACTATCTTTGATGCTGCTTATGGGCTGTATATTCCTAATGAATGGCACGAGAAAGTGTCTGTCTTGGCATTTAGAAACACAATTACATTGGGGAAAAATTACTTTTACGTATAATCAGCATTACATAACTCCTTTGTTTGATCATTAAGTGCTTTTAAACAGTTTGTAGAAAACATTTGCTTTTTTCATGGTCAGGGTGGCCATCTTTGGTAGTTTGTTACATAATCTATACCGTCTGATGATTACAATGAAAATGTGTGTGTCTTTTTAAAAGGGAGACAGCTCTTAAGCAGTATCATTTATTTTGGTTAATAGCAGTTTCAGTGAGTGTGCCTACGATCTAATCTATTTCAGTGTCAGAGACTCTTTAACAATATGTGTGTGTATGTGTGTGTGTGTGTGTGCGTGTGTGTGCACATTTCACTATGTGTTTGTGTCTAAATAAGTGAATTCAGTGATTCAGATCCTGAGTGTTTGTTCCATGGCTTGTGTATCCACTCTGTGTTCTCTCCCCACCCCCCTCAGAAGCACGCTTGGATGCTGAGTGGCCACTGGGGCTCCTCATGCTTGCATCTGCTAATTAAACACATTTACAATTCTCACAATGAAGCACTCTCTTTTACACACACACACACACACACACACACACACACACATACACTCACACACTCACACTTACAGTGGGATGTTACATTAACCACTAAGCAAAGAGCCACTCCGTACTGCATTTACAGAGAAGAGAAGGGCTTGTTTGAAGTTGCTGCCTGATTGGCCGTTGCTATAACAATGGAGGCGGGGATACAAGGGGGGAGGGGTGGAGACAGACCTGTGGGTATAAAAACCTTCAGACATGCTTTCCTGCCGTATGGATTTTTTTGCTCTCCTTGTTTGTTTTTAGTTGTTCCCCTTTTTTCTTCCTCTCTCTCTCTCTCTCCTTCTCTCTCTCTCTCTTTCTCTTTCTATCTCCCTACCTCTCTCATACTTCTTATCTAACCGGTTTGTGTGTGTGGAGAGGTGAGGTCGTAGAGCCAGGGAAACGGCTGTCATAGAGGACCCCAGAGAGGACTTGCTCTGACGTACGCGGCAGTGGGCAGATACCTCTGGAGTGGATTACCCCTGTCTGTGAGGGTGTCAGCTGAGAGACGCCCCCCCCCCCCCCCCCCCTACTCTTCTCCATCCCTGACACCCCCCACTCCTCCTCCTCCTCCTCCTCCCTACGCAAGCCTCCCGTGGACACACGACTCGGCAGGCTTGGCTTCAGCTACGCCACTGGGCACCTCGTCGTCCAGCAGCATTGTGAGTACAAGCTTGCTTCCTCTCCGTCTCCCTCACTCTTTCTGTCTTTCTGTCTCTCTCTCACACACACAAACACTTGCTCTCTCTTTCTCTCTCTCTCTCTCTCTGTCTCTCTCATACACATAAACAAATACTCCCCTTCTCTCTCTCTCCTTCTTTCTCTCTGACAGACAGACAGAGAAACACACACACACACACACACACACACACTACACACACTTTTTCTCAGTCCTTCTATCTGTCTCATATCTGTCTTTTAATAATCTTCTCTCTGCCTCTGTCTGTGTCCTGTTCCACCAATCTGTCTCTGTCTCAGGCCCATTGCTCTGTCTCTTTCTCAGGATCATGGTTTGAGTGTGGCAGCTCATGTGGTCTCTGCTCTGCATCCTCTGAAGTGCAGTGACATACATTTAGCACAAAAACAAAACCACAGGCAAGCACAAAGCCGTGTGGTGCGCGGCGTGCTCAGTGGCCCTGGTTTCAAGCCCAACTTTGTTTGCCAATTATGGCTCTGTAGCGCTTTGTTGCTTTGTTTCAGTGCTCAAGTAAAGAAAGGGGATTTGTTCTCTTATGTGTTATGTTCTCTCTCTCTCTCTCTCTCTCTCTCTCTCTCTCTCTCGCTCCATTTATTTTTTCTCTTACACTTTTTCTCCCTAGTAACTTAATGTTTGCATACTTTGTCTTAGTTTCCTTCAGCTTTCTTTTGTTTGCTGTCAGTTTGTGTATGTACTGTAGGGCTTACATCATGGGTTAAGGGTTCAGCAGCAGTGCTGGTCTGTTTGCCTGTTTGCGTGCGTATGAGCTCCTACATCATGCATGGTTAGGGGTCACAGATGTGATGTGATAGGATGTGAAGAGTAGCATACCACGCTAACCCGGCTCTGTGGCTCTGCCGGTGATGCTTTGGGTTCTAGAATGTTAATCACATTATTCTTGGGCAAGACCGACGCATTTGTTTAAAAAGTGCCGGATATAAATACACATGCTCGCTGACGCTCACGCCAGATCTTATTTCGACCTGGCGCATGGCAAAACAATGTAACTGGTGTTGTTGTCTGCTGCACCCAATGTGACAGCAGAGGAAGTACATGTAGGCTCCATTGCCAAACTTCTCACCTCTCCCACTACAAGCTGGCTCGTCTGGAAAAGCTGGACTGCTTAAAAAAGGTGTCTATTGTAATATACACAGATGGTGTTCATGTATATATATATTGCATGATTTTTGCTTTAACCACAACACTGCATGACTGCAAAACTCGCGTTGGTCAAGTGTTTCCTAACCTCTGTCTCTCTCTCTTAAGTGTGTGTGTGTGTGTGTGTGTGTGTGTGTGTGTGTGTGTGTGTGTGTGTGTGTGTGTGTGTGTGTTTGTGTGTGTGTGTTTGTGTCTTTGTGCGAATGTGTTTGTGGTGTGAAATGTCTATTTAAGCAATACTCAGCTACTGCTGAGATGTAGGTCAGTCAGATGCTTTTGACCCTCTCTAACCTAAGAGCTCAGCTGTGGCCCTAGACACACTGTTATTTAATTATTCTATAGCAATCACTTTCCTCACAAAATTAATTATTACTTAAACAGGATGGTGTCTGTCTTATTCTTCCTCTTATGTTTGTGTATTCACTAGCCACATAGTTTCACTTATTGTCTCTGAGGGATAATAATAGGTTGTTTTAGAGTTCATTATGGGTAATTTCCCCAGAGTGACTGCTGAAAAAACACCACATTTCTCAGTGGGATTGCCCATCTTACCCTGTCTAATAGGCCTCTCGGTAGATGAAGAGCTTAGCTAATGATACCTGACCATGACTGCAGTGGTTCCCAAATGCACAGGAGTCATCGTGGCCAGCACGGCTACTGACCGGCCAGAGAGTTCAGTGAGTGAACTGGCACTGTCTGGCACTGGCACTCACGTCACCACCTATTGAGCTGTTTAGGAGCTCCCTGACTGGAAAGGCTGTGACATCAATACAGCATCACCTCTATTCAAGAGGGTCAACATCCTCTGTGTCATTCAAGTAGCATCAGTGTGCGTCGGCAATACCAATTTATCTGACATCCGTCACTGAGTGTGCCTGTGCGTGCTTAGAAGTCCATTTTGGAACAAAGCAGTCTAGTTCAAAAATGGTCTAAGGTCAGGCTTTAGCGGGTAGTGTTAGGTTGACCTAGACGGTCTGAGCTGTCCTCCAGGTCAGTGAAAATTACGGGTGCCACTCGTCGTCCAGTGTGGCAGGGCCCATGCTGGCTGGCTGGCTGTGCGCGGTCGAGGGGGTTGGAGAGTGAGTGAGGCTGCAGTTGTGGTGGAAATGGAGCCCGTTGGCCATGTTCTCCACTCACGCTGCGCCAGCTGGCCCATGCATTGTCTTTCTCCAGTGGCATCGCTGTTTTTTCAGCCCCAATAACTGCTGGCAATTTCTTAGCTTATTTATTTATTTATTTATTTATTTATTTATTTATTTGCACATTAATCTATTTGTCCATCCCTTCACTCACTCAAGCACAAATGGCACAATTTTTTTTCACCTCTTCTTAGAACCAGACCTGTTAGTGCTGTTAAGATGTGTGTGTTTGTGTTTTAGCCTCTTTTGTATACTGTGTCCACCGTAGAGAAACCTGCACATTGTCCGACTGCCACATGATAATTACCCTAACCTGCATATCATATCACTTTTGGATGAATCCAAAGCCAGTTATCATATAAATATGATATGATCCCAGTCACTTTTGCGGGGACTGCTTTCACTCAACTCCAGAATAATTCCTTTGGTCCGTCTACCACAAAATAAAATATCTGTGTTAAGGTGGCTCTGATGCAGGTTATAATAACAATCCTCAGCTGGCAATGTTGTTGTCGATTCATCATAAGATGTTGCTGTGTGGACCTGCAACGTTTACAGTACCGGAATACAGAGCCACTCACAGGCAAAATTATTTGGAAGCAAAATCACTGGAATGCTCGAGATGTCTCTCCCTTGCACTTGCAAGACACAGACACTAAATCCCTAAATGGATCTAAACCTTTCTCTCACCTCTATTCAGGCAACACACTGCCACTGAATCTCATTCATAGGCTGATTATTACGTAAGACCAGAGGAGGCAAGGGGAGGTTTGAAAGCAGGCTGACTCACTCGACACCCGAGCCCACTGCTTTGGTTTATTGTCATTAAGTTTCACCTTTCGCAAACGAAACTCGATGAGAACCACGGGACCTTATTAGAGTGATATTATCTTCAGCCGTAATCTCATAAGTTAAACGCATATTCCATTTGCCTCTTGATGCTTGAAACCCATTCACCAGGGTGCTGTGGGGGAGCAGTCATTGTAGAAATATATGACATAAAATAGACTGTGCTTTGTGTCCACATGTCTTTGAAACAGTTCTTGTTGATTTGTATGGCATGACAAAGGACGGGTCACACCGTCTGCCATATATTTGTATCATTAACACAGTATCAGAGATCTGTTTGATGTTTGATTGTTATAGCTCATTAAGATTCCTTTCACCCACACCTATACTCACTCAGGTGACACACTGCTACAGGATGTTTCATGAAAAACATATCTGGGGCATTTGCTCACACAAGCTTCCTGTGTTTGGCACAGACAGAGCTCCTGTTTACATTAAACAAGGAGCAGGTTTCTAACACCTCAGATGATATCACCTCAACATCAATCTGGCACTGCTAACTGATTGTGATTGAACTTGGTACCGTTTTTTAGACAGCCACATCAAAGCCTTTGGCAGGTCTCGACTCGAGGCTGACAGCTTAAAATCCCCCAAAAGGGAGGTTCAGGGAGGGTGTGTGCTAGGCACAAGTGCCACCACGTTTATCAGAAGTTAGTGGGGGGGGGGGTGGGGTGATAGCACCAACGGCAGACAGTGGTGCCTCTGCGTGACCTCAGACAGCTGACGCGTCTTGTTGTTTTGGAACACTGGCCATGTTGTGGTGGCGCGACGAGCGCCGGCCGCTCGCAGACCACAGAGATGTCGTTGTTGATGGGGCGTTGGGGGTGAGTCGTGGGGGGGGTATAAACAGAAAGGTCACTCACAGTGACCTCTGTAACATGGAGAGGGTTGATGAAAAAAAGTATTCTACTACTGTTTCACACCTACACCTGCATGACCCTTACAGAGACTTGCTGTCTATCTATTTGTCTGTGTGTGTGTGTGTGTGTGTGTCTCTGTGTGTGTCTGTATGTGTGTGTGTATCTGTGTGTGTGTGTGTCTGTGTGTGTGCTTGTGTGTCTGTGTGTGTGTGTGTGTGTGTGTGTGTCTGTGTGTGTGTGTGTGTGTGTGTGTGTCTGCCCACAGTGTGCCACTTACTTTGTCAACACGTGAAAAAAAGTCCCCACTGAAAATAGGCAATATGACTAATGCAACTTCATTAAACTTAGCAAGCAGACTCTACTGCAGACGATGATTCAGTCCTTTACTCTCCTGTGTGGTACATAAAGAGCTATAGGTATGAGTCATTATACATTTCCCAGGGGTGGTAAACACAATTTATAGCTTGATTGTGAACTGATTGACCTTTTATGCTCAAAATGTACTGTTATTCTGTTTCTGTTTGAAAAACGTGTACATTTGAATCTTTTCTTATTAGCTTTATAGCTCAATAAAGTAACACTTTTGATTGTAGCCATAAAAATGACTTATCAAATCATCTTTAAATCTTTTTATTTCTTAGGTCTAACATGATATGTAACATTTCTGTAGAATTTAGAACTCAAATGAATAGTGATACATTTGTTTTTTACACTATGTCTATCTTGTTAAACATGTAAGATAGTATGACAAGCATGCAGGGTGTGAGTAAGGTCTGGTTGCTGTGTGAGAACTAATGTCCTCCATTTACCCAGTGAAGTTAGACCATCTTTTTCAGACATTGTATGTAATTTTCTTATTTTGCATCTTTCGAGCATCTTTGCATCTTTTCTGCATTTAATTTCTTGTGATAATTACAGTGGTTCAAGGTTCATGTAGTAATGTATACTGTAGGTTAGTTAACTAACAGGGAAGCTACACCAGGCGCGTAACTGAAGCATTCCGTACGCAACGCGTAAAATCCCTTTTAGAAGATTGGTCTAATTTTTTCGGACGTACGCGCCGCTATCACGTCTGGTCTAGCTACTTCCATTGATTACAGTGGAAGCTAATTGTTGCAGGAGCGCTTCAGTTACTTGCCTGGTTTAGCTTCCCTGTAAGGGATTTCATTACATCCCAGAATGGTTGATGACGTTCAAAGCAGTGTGTGCTTATACTGAGGAAGCCCAGGGACCAAATACCCACTGTAAATACAACAGTACCTGGAGAAACTAACCATGTACTGTATGCTCATCAAAGTGTAGGGCCATCACTGCTTATCCTTTTCAGAAAGTGTGTGGACTGACTAACTCAACTGATACCTTTTGAGGGAAATTGCTATTTGGACGAACACGAGTGACTATTCAGCTCACTGACGTCTAGACATTTCAATATTTATCCTCTCTGAGGGTATTGTGTTCGTATAACAAAGAGCTTGACGATGAATGCAGAGCTTCAGCTCGCCTTTGATCAGCACAGCTGCCATTTTCGCAGAGTCCTTCAAACACATCATGCATGTCCAGTATTGTGGAATAGGAGTGGGGATGCTGCTGTTTGGCCTGAGAGAGGGAGTCTGAGTGTTAAGCAGCAGTGCCATGGCAGGAGCAACGAGCACATGGGATGCAGAGTGTCCTGCGCCTGAATGATCATTCCAATCTCGCGTGGGAGCTACTGGGCTGGAAAGTAATAGGACCACAGGCCAGCCTACTCCCATTCGCCTCACCCATTCACACTCACACTCACACTCTCTCTCTCTCTCACACACACACACACACACACACACACACACACACACACACACACACACACATGCTATGACTGATTCATAGCTACCCAATCATGCTACCCATTCATTTATTTTATTATGACCTAAGATGTATTAGGGAGAGTATTTTTAGTTACATTAGGTTTATATCCAAGACTGTCTGTAATCGGGTGACATCAGAACCATGATGGTGGGAAGTGATGTTTATGATGACTCTCTCATTTTATTTCAAAACCAGATTACTTCACAATAATTGGTTAGACAGAGTAGCAAAAGGGACACTCATTAAGTGTAACATAATGTGACCTATGATTCATGAGAAGGCAGTGAGCTGCCACTGAACCAAGAGTTTGTTGATGGGTTAATGCGTGTGTAACTAATTTTTGTTGAAAATATATTTTTTTTGAGAGTGGGTATAGCGTAAAATGGGGATGTTCAATCCCTCCCTGAGTATGGCATCTTAACTCTCCTGTTCGTTTTATGTTTACTAGTTTTGTGTTCCTGGTCAAAAGTGACAGCTGCATTATAACTTGTTATAAATCCATAGTAACACACATATCATCATCTAATGTTATGATAGACCTTTCTATCAATTTGTGTTCTATTGGATATAACCAGTTTTGACCAGTTTTGATATAACCAGTTTTGCTATTTATAACCTGCAGGCCTCACTGACCTGAGCTCATGCAAGTCAGAAAGGGGAAGATTATATTGGGGAAAGGTTCCAGTGGGGGCTGGCATAGATGCAAAGAGGGGGAGTGAGGGTGTGTTTGTGTGTGTGTTTTAATGTACAGAAGCACATATACAGTCCATCTGATCAATAAGTATGTGTCTGGACTCAATTTTATACACTGACCATTTTCTCACCCATTCATATGGCCGGTCATTTTTGACCGGAAATACACATGGGTGTTCTAAAGTTAAATAAAGCACTCAAATTGTTATGAAAATTATGAAAATTTGTTTTGTGTGTTCAGATGCCCTGTGTTAACAAAGTCAAGGAGCCTCATGGTAGTCAGAATAAGTTAACAATATTTTTGAGAGAAAATAATTGTCAATCGGTCACATTTGACTGCGAACACAACAGGAGGGAGGGACTGCCTAGGTTACCTATGCCTAGAAATGCCCCTGCACACACACATGCATACAGTAGTTTTTTCTAAATCATCATCTTCTGCACATGATTTCACATCATGCATGTGCTGATATTCATTCTTCATATGCTCATATGCCATTATACTCATAATGGGTAAATCCATAGACATGACTGTGCTGCACAAGAGACTGAAGTTAGTACAGTAAATACTGGTAATTGGCATCTGAATGTTGCTAAGAATAATAACAAATGCCAAACTACAGCATTTTAAACATTTGCTGTGGGCTGTGAACTTCAAATCATAATAAGATTAACTCTTCACACTCCTATCAGGTCATGCTGTGAGCACAAACAACATTGTAATTTGTTTTGTGATGAATGGGTCAACATTTTCACCTCATATCAGCTTTGATTGTGTGGTTCCTGGAATTCCACATCATTGACCGGTCTACACACGTCTTCTGGAATTTCATGGGTGTAGGTCCAAAGCAGAGTGACTCATGAGGTCTGTGTTGTGACGTCCAGGTTATTAATGTTTAGCCGGAAATAAGTTGATGACATATGAAATAAGTTGACGACATATTCTGAATCTGATAGACAATGTGTGTCCAGAGAAAAGTAAAGAACAAACAGTTGACACACTGAAACAGCTCAGTGACACAGAAAGATAGTTTTTGTAAAAAAAAAGAAAAAAAAACTTGAATATTTACTGTACTGATTTGTGAAATACAGTTCAAAGCAAACTGAAAGAAATGTACAAAGTCAGACTTTCCCTTACTTAATACACAATCTCAAGGGCAAGATAATGTGCTGATATTCCAAACTGTTTCCGCCACCACAAAACTCTGCCAAGAGTCGTTCTTTAGGAATTTGACCTGGATGGCCTCCACAGCTCCTGACGTAAATCTGCACAAATCTCATATCCACTACATTCGACCTAAGATACAGCACTCCATGTTTTTTGATGTCCCATTCATGGACATTTATAGACTTTTACCAAAAAGATTGCTGGAGCCTGGAAACTGAACTGTTTGGATTCCACCCTCTGGAATGTACAGACTGCTCAGAGAAAATAAAGACACATTTGCGTTGATGTTTTAATTCTACTTATCTCCCCAGTAGAAGCATTACATTTTCAGGAGAAAGTGAGTTTTAGTTAGCACTGAAGTGCTCTTATTAAGGTCAAGGGAACTAGAGGTCTAGAGCCGCCACAGTAGTATAAATTACATATAAAAGTGATTGTGTTGAATCTGCTGATCTGAACCACTTCACTGCTCGTCCAGGTTCATGTTTGTCCAGACTATGATGGGTGAGTGTAGTCCATGTCCAGGGATAAGTGTGTTAACACTTGATGGAAATTATTTTTATGACCTTTTCTTGCTCCAAGACTAGGGCCTAGTCCACACGTACCAAACCGATCTTTTTTTCCTCCGTCTTCCCTGGAACCGTATCAAGAATATTTGCGTCCAAACGGATCCATCTCAACACGACTCAACACGTTACTTCAAACCCCAGGCCTATAGGTGGCACTGTGTCTTTACAGAAAATTCACCAAAACTTGCAAAACTTGCGCTTTAAAAACAGACAGAATAGGCTACGGCGAAATGGCTAGTGCAAGGAAACCAGAATTGTTTGTGTGGACTGATGGTGAACTGTCAACTGTAGCCAACTGTAAAACTAATAAACTTTATTTTACGGTTTGTGAAGGTGCAGTCCCGTCCTTTATTTGGCTAACGCAGGTAGGCCTACTAATCCCCTTTACTTTCTTTGGTTGTAGGATAGTCCGTGATTCACATTAGTTTTGGCTATCACCGCAATTAGGCTACTAAACGTAAGGCTTACCCAAGTTCTAGGCTATTCTGTCACCACATTTATAATATTGCTATAAAACCTTCGTTAGTAACAGTCAATACTTTTGCCTGCATCAAATCGTGCATTCACATTCAATGTGCTACCATCGGCTTAACGTGAGTTCTAAGCGTCTTTGTATGCTTATATCTGATTTCACTCGACTGTGAATGCATGTATATATGTTGTAAGACATGTAAAATAAATGAATGACACTGGCACTACGCACAAATTAATGTAGCCTAAACTTACACCGCATTTTCCTAATAACTTAAGTTCTCTAGCGTCACTGACAGTAGCTAGAATGCATAAAAAAACACCGGGAAAAACAGTGTTCAGTCTACCAAGTCATAAGCTATCGGCGCTGCGCAGCATCAGTTGTGATATTTATCTTAACGGAGTGTAATCGTAGGTAATGTCATGTATGAAAACTAGTATTGTTAGGCAATACTATAAGTGCAAGTCCAGGGCAGCTGAGGTGTGGCGATGACATCATCGATACACAAGCAGGATGTGCGGTTTCACTGTCTAATCGAACTCAAACGGGCTACGGTTTCAGATTTCTCCACTCTGGGACCAGGTTTCAGAAAAGTGCGGTTTCGGGCAGTGCGTTTACAGGATTCGTTTGGACGCTCGGCCAAGACGAAGCAAAACCTCTGCGTTTAACCTAAAAAGCGTCTCCGTGTGGACAGGCCCTTAGCCCCATTTACATTGAAAGTGTATGCTGTCTTTCTTGCTTTGATCTATTCAATGCAGATGTAGGTGTGAAATGCTCCCCACTGGGCACCTTTTGCTTCTACCATACCACTGTGTTTTTGTCAAGTAATTATATCCACCACAATTACTTTCACACTGCTCATGCTTGAGAGAGAATATTCAAAGCTGCTGATAACAAACCCAAGGAGCCACATGGGGAGATGTTGAGAGACTCAGCACACAGCCCACAACCCTCAGCCATCAGCAGGCAGCCAGACTCCACACTGCTGCTGTCTCTTTTCCCTGTCCCTCTGAGGTGGAACAGCTGATTTCCCCAAAAACCCGTCGCCACTGGAGGACAGTCATTCACGGTGCCCACAGACGGGCATTAGTCATCCCTCCCGGATGGGAGCAGTCACAATATAGGGACAGAACAGATTTGTTTCCACCTCCAGGGAAGTTGTAATGGCATACCCGCCAAGGAAGCTGTGCTGTGCTGGTCCTTCCCTAAGGAGTGGACAAACTCAGCCTCTCTGGACCTCTGACTCGATGGCGGTAAACGTTGGTCATTCAGGACATAGACAGAGTAAACAGTGTGCCTTAGTCTCGCCGTATGCACTCCCGAAGAGTCAACAAAATATTGATAATTATCATTAGTAAACACAAGAGAATGGAATCATGATTTAGCAAAGAGCAAATATGTTTTGTCAATTTGAGTCCATTTATGGAATTTCCCTGGGAATAAAATATGTTTTATCTAGGGCTGTCAAAATAACTGATTAATTTCGATTAATTAATTTGAGAAAAAATAACTGATAAAAAAATAGTGCAGATTAATCGATTCCGTATGACTTTTGACCCCCGAGCCTTTCTAGTTAGTAACCATTAGCCTGTAAAATGAAGGAAAGAGAAGAAAATGTGCTGCCTAGATCATTGATTGGAACATTTACTTTTAAAAAACGGCCCGATGGTGTTGATAAAAATAAAGTGTTGATTAAAATAAAGTCCTCTGCAATGTCTGCAGCTAGGGATATGCATACCACCGGAGTTCGTCAACTCTAAAGTCACATAGTTGACATTGAGGGGAGTGTTAATTTATTTTCATTGTGTCCCCTAGGTTATATCTGTGGCCTGAAATGCCTTGTATGTAAAAAAAAAAAACTTCTTACCGAAGCACTTTTGAATTTATTTCCTCAGCATATTAGGTCATATCATATATTATTATGGCCATTATTTGAACAGTGAAAATAATAATAAAAGAGTTTTTGAACTTTAATGTCACTAATGCTGATTAATCAATGATTAATTTGAATTTAAATATTTAAAATACTTTCACAGCAAAAATGATATATGCGATTAATTTAGATTAATTAATCACAGAGTATGTAATTAATTAGATTACATTTTTTAATCGATCGACAGCCCTAGTTTTATCGTTTAATCTCTAAGTTGTTAAATCCCTTTTCAGGCTAACCTTTTAAGCTGAAGAACATGAAGCTACAGTAATAGGTTGCTGTTATCTACACAAGGAAACATGATGCATTAAAGGCAGTGAAAAGACACTTTCAGCATGTTACAAACCTGCTGCAATATAATATAACAGCATAGAACCATCCTCATATAATACTCACAAGAAACCAGCCATGGGATGTTACATAAACCTGAATCATGTAGATATTCTATAAAAAGCTGAGCATGTAAGGAACATGGGTGAAGGAGCAGAAGGTCATGTTCTAATTGTCAGTGTTTATGCGTCGTTCCCAAGCCTGATGATGAAGTGCACTCGCCCTGGACCGTGGCTCATTTTTGGCTCAGAAGATTAGCCCACATTTGGGACGAGAGTTCTCCCTTCGCCCTTTTAGAGGCACCTTCCACATGAATGACTGGCGCAATCCCGGGGGCATCTCTGTGTGGATCTAGGTCACGCGCTTGCTCACTCGCTCTGCTTAGCCACTCACATGCTCTTTCATTCACACAACACAACACATTCATGCAACAACATACAACATGGCTTTCAGCTTGTTTATCTGCTTTGTATGTGCCCATGTGTGTGTGGAAGAGAGAGAGAGAGAGAGAGAGAGAGAGAGATGCGCCCAATGTTCTATATTCATTTCTTTATCAGGTTTCTCTATCCCAAGAGCAAGTGGGCCAGTGTGGTGGTAAGGTCACATAGGGAGACATTGCTGAGCTACAGTATGAGTGGTGGTGCCAGCGTGTTTCTGGGATAATCTAGTTGGTGTGAAAGGAATGATGTTGGTGGAGTGAAGCCTTTGTGGGGGTTTAGTTGGCAGAATGTTGTTTGTGAGGGCAGAGTGTTGCGGCTGCTGCCGCCAGGGCGAAAGGTCGACAACATGGGCAGGAACTCCACTCCTGTGCGCTAATGAGAGGAACCAGAGGCATTCTTCATGCTGTCTCTGGACTAATGATGTTAGATAAGAAGAGAGTCCTCTGTTGTCAGTATGTGTATTGTGTGAGTGTGGTTACAGTGTGTGGGTTACAGTGTGTGTGTGTGTGACTTGAGTTTAGCACTGCGTTGCCCCAGCACCGTTTTACACAAAAACAAGCCTCAAAGCCATACTAGGTCACACAAGGGAAGTGAGCTATGTTTAAGTTTCACCTATGTGTTTCACCTATGAAACTATGTTTCACCCACTTCCAGTTGTGGTGGCTATTTAAGGCCCACCCATCTGCATGCAGCCTATTTACAAAGCATCCACACCTCACTGTATTTTTGAACCACCGAGTCAATCACTGGTGCTGCTAGTATTGGGAAGTTAACAGACCACAGGTCAGTATTATGCCTACAAGACGAGGTAGTTTCTCTGCCTATGTGCGAGACAGGAAGAAGAGAGATGGGACATGGAGAGCAGGCAGAACTAGAAATAAAGAGGCAGAAGTTGCCAACCTCCACTCATGCGCCCCCTCCTCTGAAGAGAATTTAATGAGCTGGTACAAAATGTATTTTCCTCGTGTCTCCTTTTTGTTGTTGTTTTGTGTTTGGGCCTTTTGTGGGTGTTCTGCTGTGATGGGGGGATCGAGATGTGAGAAGTAACATGAAACAACAGACTTCTCTCATGCCAGCTTTTCTTTTTCTCTTGCCTCATTTTCAGAGGCCCGTGGCTTGGTGGGTTTGCGGTTGGGGAGCCCTGGTGGGGCTTTGCTAATCTATGCAGCCACATTTTCAGAGCACGAAGCGCCATTAGGAGGCCAACAGACCAAAGGGGCCACAGGGGCCCACGGGACATGCGCTGTTTTGGAGTCGACTCATTATTTTCTGCTTCTTTCATGTGATTCACACTCTGACTCTAAAACAGGGGTGTCAATCTCCCACAGAGCCTGATCTGTTTGTGTCTCTCTCCCCCTCTCACATCTTCATCTGGTTCAGCAGTACTGAAGTCCTTGGCCCTGGGTCCGGCAGGTTGTGATCTCCGCAGGAGTTAGGGAGCCCCCGCCACGAAGCACGGCCTGCTGCCCTGCATGCCAGCACAAAAGACCCTCTGTTGCTCTCTCTCTGGCCAAGCCCAGCTCGGCTGGACGGACGGCTCGGTCGTCGGCACACGGGGACAAATGGAGCGAACGCTGATCAGGAGCGCCGGGCCGGCAAATGAGCAGTTAAGCCACGGAGGAGAAAAAGAGAGAGAGAAAGAGAGAGAGAGGGAAGATGCAGAAAAGAGGCAATTAAAGTGGAGCGGAGGCTCTTTTGTCTTAGGGCATGTCAAACACAGTGGGGGATGTCACAGTGTGTGCCAGTGCTGGAGGATGACAGATGCACGTCGATGAACCATCCGCTGACGAGCTAGCCGCGCTCGGGATGTGTCATTGTCATGTATGTATTTAAGGACGTGCTGTGCTGTACTGTGATGTGCTAAGCTAAGTGGAGAGTTTGGAGTGTTCAAATGTATTAAGCGTCGTTGAGCCATAAAAAGGAAGGAAGCTGTAGTTGTGATATACAGTAGATGAGATAAGTGCATGTTTCAACAGCACACACACTTAAGGATGTGTAGATGCCATAAGTAGGTGCTGATGGGTACCATCACAGTACTGTGGGGTGTTGACAGTGACATTGTTTCACTGCTGCACAGCCAGTGGTGGGACTTTCTTCACCCTTCACCAAACAGAGGTCTTCAGATGGCCTTTTGGCTCCATAAGTAAATGCTCATGATCAGGGCCGGAGTGGGGCCACTTTTCAGCCCGGGAGTTTCAGGCCCAAGACCGGCCCACTTTTTTAGTGGTGGTGGAAATTGGATAAATAAGGCAACATTTCAGCTCTTACTATCCTGTAGTTTTTATTATAGGCTAATATTCCACTATTCCACAAGGATAGGTTGATAAGTTAACAAAAACAGGAAGGAAGAAATAAAGCATTTAAAAATGTATCCCACAATTCCACTAGGCATATTGAACTACTGTATTGTTTACATGTTTTTTTCTGCATGGGTCAGCTATCATGTTGTTGTTTGGTTATTTGCTCCTTTACTACACCCACTTCTGAGCAAACAAGCCATATAGGTTGATCATGTAGTCATATAGCCTACTGTTCTTTCTTCCATAAAATAACTTTAATTCATATGGTTAACTCTATTATCCTTTCTACTTGTCCCTGTAGTCATAGCTAATTTCAGGCTCATCATTTTCAGCGGGGGACTGGCTGATCTGCTGCTCAGGCTACTTTTGTTTTTAGGCCTATAGGCTACTGCATACACAGATCAAGCTTGAGTTTTGTTATCAATATTTGCATAATATTGGATGATACCAAAAAGCTAATATTTTAATTCATTTAATATGTTACTTGCGAATAGGTTGACAACGCTACAACGTCCAGTAGGTTATTAGCCCAATTACGCCGTTATAATCATGGCTATCTCTCTTTACCAGTTGCCACTTATGTCTGTCCTCTTCAAAAAAAAAATTGGAAGCATGGCACATTTGGCAGCATTTCCCTCCAATACTTTTCGTCTTTTTTACCAGGCCTTTTCAGTCCCTCATGGCATCTTTCTACCATCCATCCTCCCTGACGCTTATCACTACGGTAGGGCCGGCCTGGCTGGTATCTGAGAAAACTTTTTAGAGCTATATGGACCCAACCAATTAACTCTTCTTGGGAGGGGAGAACAACCCATGCAGAGGCGGTATTAGGCATAGAATGCGAACGTGTGTAGCCAACTTTAAGAGAAAATAGATTAACGTGACAAATGCCAATATTTTTCCCTCGACCCGCCCAAAAGTGAAGCGGCCCACCGGGAATTCTCCCGATTCTCCCGATTACCCACTCAGGGCCTGCTCATGATGCTGAATGTTGTTCTCTGAATTTTGGTGTGGAAGGAGACATGATGCTAGCCTGGCTCCGCTGTCTACATACTTCCGCTCGATTTATTTTCCCTACAGTAGGTACTCGAAGTCAGAGAGTCTGGTATCCAGGTTAACATGATGCAGACCTAAGAATAGATTTTCTTCTGTTTCAATATTCAAATTGAACACTTCAGTTGGAATCTTGCTTAGAATTTAAATGAGTTAGTTAACAATTATGGACAGGATCCCAATTAACTGACTGCTTGTAGAATGAGATTCTGACAGTACAGTTCATTTCCCCAAGGTAAATATACAGTACAGTATACATATGCCCGTGGGGAATGGATGGCATTCTCTTAGGCCTACTTTAATTTCATTTAGGATGATGAACATGCAATGTCCAGATGCTCTATAAATTATGTAATTGGCTAATTGAGACTATGCTTCACGTGAAAGCCTAGGATTTGCTGATTCCTATCTTGTGCACTAGCACTAACGTTGCTCTTATGAGCAGCACTT
Organism: Alosa sapidissima; assembly: GCF_018492685.1. Classification (NCBI taxonomy): domain Eukaryota; kingdom Metazoa; phylum Chordata; class Actinopteri; order Clupeiformes; family Clupeidae; genus Alosa; species Alosa sapidissima. Next base: position 19,560,762 of record NC_055960.1, read on the forward strand.
ATGTGACTGCAAATATTGGCATAATAGACTAGTATTTTTCTAATAATAAGGTTTTTGCTAATTAAGCTTAGCTGATTGTACATGCCGTAGGCTTACCTCATGCATCAGACAATATTTGAAGTATCTCATAAATTCTACAAAAGATGTTTGTATTGCCTACAGCTGGCTAATGAGCTTGAAGGTTGAATGGGCGCCAGACTCACCCATCTATGGGAAATGGTTTGACTTGGCATGTCGCAGCATAGTCTTATCATCTGCTCCACTCAAATACAATTAGAACAACATTGATAAACAAGCCTTTGAAATATAACAGCAGAACTTGTAAAGGTGTCACTAAATTTAGGTGGTGCACACTGTTCCGAGTCCTGTACTGAAGTCTGGTGAGATGAAAGCAAACATTATTGCCTTATCAAGAAATGAAGGCAAGGTGCCCATGACATCACATTAGATTTAGCAAGCATTGCAGTGAAATGTATTCATTGCATTGCCATTGTGCTTCCTGCACACACCAACATGGAGCTTATTGTACATTGGTTGTTGTGAGGTTCCCCCTTCACCATAAAACACTCTGGGTGCCTTGATAAAGCACTATAGAAATGCAAGTTGTTGTTATATCAGACTGTCAGATATGTCAACGTTTTTGTCTCCTTCCAATCACATAGGGTTTAACATACCTCAAAGATCTTTACCCAGTTGGCAAGCCACTAAGATCTACATCATATCACTAGCAACACTGAATTGCAGTTGAAATTGTTGCTGGCACATGCATATCAAAACCATTTAGATCACAAAAGTTATTTTCCCTGCCAGTGCTACAGTAAACTGTTCTCCCTCCCTCCCGTCCAACCACCCACCACCCCTCCCTATGAGTCAACCCCATCACCATATGCCACTATCATCCCAATGGGTGCGCGGCGAGTCCCTCTTATTAATAGATTTCCTGCCAATATAAATGTCATCGCACTCTCTCAGAGGGAGAGATCACCTACTGTCAGAGCCATCCTTGACTGTACTCACTGACTCACTCAGGCTTTTTTGTCGCCTCCAACACTGGTCCTCTATTTGTCGCTTCTATTTCTGGAAGCACTTATTCTGCCTGTAATTGCTTTCGGGGCAGACAGATGCAAATGCCACGGGGAAGACAGCCAGAGTAGCACGCTGAAATGGGCCGGGATGGTTCACGTGAAATGGGTTCAACAGCAAGGTGTCCACCTTTGTGCTTGTGTGCTCTGTAAATGACCATCAAAAGCTCAGTGCGTGAGTCTTTGGTTTCTTTATTTATATTTGTCAGTATTGCTGGTAGTATGGCTGCATGGTTTCTTAGGAGAAGGTAGAAAAATGTTATGCATTATGGGCAGACACTTTAAGATTGGAAACTTTAGCACAGTATCTGTATCCAGTGTCTCTGAGGTATATTCCTCCTCTGCCTCATCCTTCCTTATAATAATCCTCTCATCTTCCTGCTGAGAGCTACTCCGACAGGGTCTCTTTAAATCATGCTTGGATGTACAGTATTTCTGAACAACCTCAGCTGTGGTGCCTGCACTTTGTATGTTTCATTCCACATTCTACAAGGTGAAATTCTTCTTCTTCTCAACATGTTGGAGTGTTAGATATAAAAACCGTGGAGTTCACTCTTCGATAGCCACTTACCTCTGTTGTTTACTAGTAAAAAAGACAACTATTCTGGCATGTGGGAAACAAACAAAGATCCCCACCCTTCTCCAGCACGGTAGCTTGTGCAACAAGCGGGTATTTGAGCATCACACAGGAAAGGCTCCTGTGCTGTCATGCCGTCGTGCTGGGTTTCGTCTCAGGGGAGTGCTGGTGTATCTGTGGTTTGAGGAGGAGGCGGTGCGTGATGCTTGGCTCCAGGTCAATACTGCTGAAAGGACTATGGGGACAAATTGGATCTGAGGGGGCACGCTCTGCCAAGAGCCTTTGAAATCCAGACAGGTCTTTGCTCATGACAGGGAATAGATAGCGTGATACACCACTGTGGCTTAAACGGGGCATTCACTGGCCTGCCTGGGCTAAGATATCTGAAGACTGTTATCTGCTCAAGTCAAATTCTTTGGAGCCTGTGGTGCATGTAATAAAGGTACAGAGCGCAACTATTTTAAGAAGAAACAGAGTGAAGTTACAGTATTTCCATGTGACTGAAATTGTGACTCATTGAGGACACCATTGGGCTTTATTAAATTGATCTTTGCTCAATCGTAACAGAATATGTGTAGAAGCCACAGGTTTGACACAGATTGGTAATAATATATATATATAATACTGCTGTAGCAGTAGTCTCATTCCTGATGTTGGAATAATTAGCGAAGCAGACAGCACCTTTCCCGCACAAACATTCAGCAGCAGCAACAGGGGGAGCAAGAGAGGGGAGGGGAGGGGGATTCCTTAGCAACGACCCGATCTGCTCCTCAGCAACACGTTCCCAATGAAGAGAGAGAGGGAGTAGAAAGGAAAAGGACTGACAAAAGGAGATGGTGTGAATCATGTGGAAGTGAAAGCCTCATCAGGGCAGGGGCTGTGAGTGTACATTCAGAGAGGTCTGAGAAACAGGTGTGTGTGTGTGTGTGTGTGTGTGTGTGTGTGTGTGTGTGTGTGTGTGTGTGTTGAGGGTGGTGGTATTAGTACTGTGGCCAGGCAAATGGATATCATTTTTGAGCATTAGTGACTTACTGTATCCAACCTTTAGTGACTGTTTCTGATGCAATCATATGTCTTCACTACTTAATTAGTTATGACTGCATTAAGATGATTACTATTTAATTGAGTTATTCCAAGGCAGTGATGATGACACTCTGACATAGAAACCCACATTGAAACAGGACTCATGTTGAATTACACTAACTAGGCCAAAAAGCTTATTGTTATATTCATAGTTCACAGATTAACCTAGTAATAGTTCTCGGCTAAACGTGAATATTGTGGTCTCGCTCATTTTTAGAGAGTTTCTTCCAAATTAGGCATTTCACATTTTAATAACCAGCTCAGGGCAACATTTTTGGGATTTGGATAATTGGTTTTGGTTTATGATTGTGCCTCTGTTTGTTTGTTTGTAACAAGAGTTGTGCAAAATGGCTATAGCCTTTCACCTATCCCATAGGACGTCGGCTATCTTTCAGTGCCAGAGATGCCAGTGAAATGTACTGTATGTAAAACTGCAGTGTTGGGATCACCAGTTAAGATGACTCCCAGTTGATCAGTAATACACAGGCGCAGGCGAACACATATCAACAAAGGCGCGCACATACACATAAACACACACACAAATAAACACACACACACACACACGCACACGCACACGCACACACACCTTTCTTTCCCGTTGCAGACTTTTCTATTGGAAGCAGTTTGTATAAATACACAGAAATTCACACAGTCAAAGACATGGGACAAACACACACACATACACAGACATGAACACAGGCACATTCTCTCTCTCTCTCTCTCTCTCTCTCTCTCTCTCTCTCTCTATACATCCTCACGGTTTCCTCAGGAAAGTAGAGATAAATCAGCTGGACACGAAGATACAGTGCTGTCCCTCATTTATCACTCATGCAAGGTTAACAGGTTTACCATTGTCAGTGTGTAAAACAATTGTTAAACACTGATTGAGTAACCAAGGGAAGAACATGTAAGACTTGATTCTTACAAAGAGTTACAGGAGTAGGGTACGGAGAGAGAACATGGGAAATGTGCTTTATTTTCTTTGTATAGCAGGTGGCATTACCATGCGGCGGTCATACCACCACTATGCTTAGTTCTAGTTCACCTTCTTTTGTTGGGGACTTATTCATGCATGCCAGCCAGAGTCCATGAATCTAACGGTAAATCCACTGAGAAGTTCAGAACTGTAGGTTACTTAGTAACAAAAGTGACTTCAGGGACAGGGGCATGTTTGAGAACTCTCTGAGCTATGTCACAACACAGCTCTTTCAGAGTTGATAGATGTCTCCCCTGTCCTCAGAAAAAGTAACACATTTTGCTTGATAATCTTTGTTTGACTTGCTGAAGGTCTCTCATAAACCTCTTGTGCTCAAATTAGTCAAAACAGTCAAAGTCCATGAAATGAACAAGTTGTTGTTTGTGCTATGTAGATAGTGATGTAAGAAAAGTGTGTTGTGTTGCCCTCAAAGTTAATGTTCCTCTCAAGCCTGCTGAGAACATTTGTTTTTGCTTTGTTAGTAAAACATCCACTGTGTGGGAAAACAAAGAAGTGAGCTGGGTGGGTGTTAAAAACAAAAAAGATAACTAAAGATTTCATGCTTGTTCTTCTTTCATTTTGATGGTTAAAAGCTTCTTTTTTCCCCTTTGTCTTTCGTCTTCCTCCCAGGATCACCAGAGACATGAACAAAATGAAAAACTTCAAGCGGCGCTTCTCACTGTCTGTGCCCAGAACCGAGACAATCGAGGAGAACGAGTTCACTGAACAGATCAACCAGCTCAACATCCGTCACAGTGAAGGTAAGGCGCCTTGCTGCATTCATTAAAGGCTGCCTAAAAATGCCAGAATGTTGCAGTTCCTTCCCAGATGCATAGATCAATAAGAAATTGGCTTGTACTGTAAGCTTGAAATAAGAATAAAATGAGAATAAAGAATATGAATTATGTAACAGTAGTCACCATTTGGATTAGACAGGCACCCTAAACACAGAAGTGATCTAAATCGTGTGGTTTGAAAGTATGAGCTTTGAGGTATCAACAAGCACATTTTGAGTCACCACTGTGCTTAGAGACCCAAATATATTTTGGAGCATTGAGGACTCCATAAATAAACAGATTTAGGAAATAAACCATGACTCGATGCAAGCAACCAATCAGCCTCTTTGTTCAGCTCTGCTGGGGTAAAACTGGTTATCAAGGGGGAGGGTGCAGTTCAAAGTCCACGGCCTCTCCAAAATCATGCCACCTTCTCCGTCCATAAATCTGCCACCCTCCTGACTGGGGATTAGTCTCAGGAAATGGGCTTTGGCCAATTTGGTTTCGCTCTGTTCTTACAGTGCACAAATCAAAGCCACAGAACTGGGGCCTAAATACCAAAAGTTTTGGTAGTAAACTCTGGTCTGTTTTGCTCAAGGGTATCGTATGCGCACTTTCTGTCTGGCATGCTCTCACCAAAACAAGAGAGCCGCTGAGATGAGGCTGAGATGTGGAGCATCTCGAGAGAACCACTGTCCGTCTCTGCCTCAGGATGGGGCAGTGGGGAGCTGGGCAACCATCTGTCTGTGTTTCCGTCCACGTCCTCAGATGAGAACGAACATTTGCTCTGGGAGCTCAGAGGCACCTCAGCTGTCTGTTTCCTTTCGGAGACTGTTTCTGCGTCGAATCTGTTGTGCCCAACCCTTTTTCCACTTCACATAGCCAAGGGGGCCCCTGATTGGTTTATCCTGCTGGCGCCCAGGCCAGTGTATGCCCAGGAGAGAGACAGACACAGATACAGTATGAAGACAGCTGGACGAAAAATGGGAGGTCAGGGTAGACAGCACGCTGAGGGGGGCAGGAGGAGAAAGGGAAGAAGAGACATCACTATTATTCCCCTTCAACAAAGAACTACATGATTGGGGGGGGGGCATCTAAAAATGTCCGGTCATGTGACATACTATTTCAGTTCAAGCATCTGGTCTGGTTTAATGGAGAGACTCCCTCTTACAAGTCTAATGGTGGAGCTTATTTTGAGTCTGTCTGGACAGCCGAATGCTAATATTCAGTAATGCAAAGTCTGCTCTTAATCAACACGCTCACACAAAACTATCACATGCTATTTAAGTGCCGAGTTCGTATGTGAAATTAGCATATGGATTGGTTGCCAAGCACTGATGCACAGAATATGTGCACAGGTTTAGAGTAACGTCTCCAGTTCCAGGAACACAATATTGTGTTCAAGAATACAGAATCATTAACTTGGAAAGACTCCTTAGTGGCCTCTTTTAAGTATTGAATTAAACACAGTGACATTTCACTTTTTGCTTGGTCGTGTCAGTTATATCATTCTGTGTGTTAATGTGAAACTGAGAGTGAAATATTATATCTACTGCTAACTACTACAAATGCTGGATATCTGTCTCAGTCATGTGTAACAAAACAAAATACTACTGTAAGCCTGCAGGTCCACATGATAGGCTAATATATTGACAGGAAACACTAAACATATGAGTAATTTCCTATTGTGCTGTCCTGCCAAATGTAAAATGCTACATTGGTAAGCTGTCTAATATGTTGATGATGATGGCTTTCAGTTAATAATTTAAATGATAGGCAAAGCACAAAGTTGTAAGTCTAACTAAAGCTATTAGTTATTTAACTAATAGCTAAAAGTTATTTAAAAACTGGTCAAAATCAATTACCAAATATAACACCATGGGTAAGACCTTAACCACAAACACTGATGAGTCACTGATGTCTTTGCTCTTTACCCACCCACCATGTATATAAATCACATGCTCAAAAAAAACCATCTTACCAGTATGAGACATAGATACAATTTTGCCATTAATTAAATGTGTTATAAGCGACATAACACGGTTTCTAAGCCAAAACATTTTTTGTCACATACAGCTAACATCACCTCACCATCTGCTAGCTGCCTGTTCCCTGAATACACTGTAAAAAAATGAGGACAGCCTAGGCTCCAAAAATGGCCACAAAACAACTTGGGCAAACCTTGCCCATAAAAACATAACAAACTGTTCCAGCAAATCACAGACGAGATGGGCGTTTGGGAGAGTTTCAAGTGCACGGGAGGGAGGGGGAGGGAGTAGTGAGCTAGCTCTTTGTTTTGTTTGAACGTCAACAAAAGTGACGTAACCCTGCATCGCTTATAGCACCTTTAAAAGCCTCCTACTATTCAGTGCAAGCACATATAGGGACTTGATGTTTCTAACGCTGAACTAAAACAATTAGTTTGAGTTTGACAGCCTATTTTGCCGACAGTGCATGCACGCTGTGGCCAGAGCGAAGTCAGATGCACAAAGTGGGCTGAGTCTGGCCAAAGTTACGTATTTTCCGGACTATACTGTAAGTCGCACTTTTTTTCATAGTTTGGCTGATCCTGCGACTTATAGTCAGGTGCGACTTATATATGAAAAAATATATAATTGAACATGTTTTTAAATGTTAATTTATATTAACTGACATGAACCCTACGTGAAACATTATGTCTACAGCCGCGAGAGAGCGCTCTCAAATGCACAAGTCCTGTGCACTTTCAGTCAGAGATTAGTGCTTGCACTATGTCTGAAACACACGTGCATACCTAAATCGTCAAATTATGGCAGGGATTCTATTTATAGCTGGGCCTAGGATTTGGACAAATAAAAGCCAGTATAATTTTGTTTCAATTTAACTCATAAAAGAGGTCTTCTTAATATTTTATATTGTTGGTTGGTATTGTTGCCAATGAAAAGTGATTTACACCATGAGTCTGTTGCTCTCATTGCTCTCAAGCTAGTCGCATGCCGCACCCTTCTGAGCTAGAGGCTGAAGCCTACATTTAAACACAATTGTTGCTGCCAGGCATCAGCCTATGAATTTTATAAAAAAGTAAATCATGCAAATAACTACATTTAGGCTATCTTAGACATCTTTGGCTATACGGAATAAGGTTTCCCTTGCAGCACAACACACGAATTAATGAAAGCGCGGATACCTTATCTCGCAATAAGTGGATGGCAATCGAAATTCCCAACATTATGAAACATAATAGTAAGCCATTAAATACCCCACAGATTTCAGTGGTCATCAGTCCCGATATTTAGCAATATAATCAACAGTCCAAACGTAAATTAAATCTCAAATTAAACATCTGCTTTTGATAGCCTACCCATGCCGCTCCAAACGAAAAGTAGGCCTATGTCTCACAATAAAACGCAAGAAATAAAGGACTATATTATAGCTGACTCGAATACAAGCCATGGCCAAATAAAGGTGCTGTGCTTTGCGCAGCCTAAATTTGAGGATTTACGAGTCTCCTAAAAAGTAGGCCTAATGTGCGCTCCGTGTCTGTAGCTGTCTGTTCACGTCCGCAATCGAACGTCAAATAGAGAAGTCATCCATGTTCTCTACGTTATAGCCTACGCGGTCATGCTTCTGTATTTGCAGAATTCCTGACGGTTCCTGATCGCTAAATGTTTGTTTTCCTTTCGTGTCGATAGCGGTTGATGTTGAAGCACCTAGGCTATAATTTGACTTCAGCGGTGACAAATCCTGCTCAGAGAGAGAGAGAGAGAGAGCAACGAAAGAGAGACATCCCCAAAGTGGTCCTGCGCGCGCGCGTGTGTGTCTCTGCATGGGGTTCAATTGAAGTCAGAGTTGGTCCGTCAATAGTCCCGCATTCAGGCCGCTCCATTATTATATTAATGTCAGACAGGGTACAGGGTAAAATGTGTGGGAATCTCTCGCATTATGATGGCTAGATTTGCGGGACTTTTATTATTATGCTCAATACTAAGTAATAATTTATTCGCAATACCCGCAATTCCGCGCTGGAATTTAGACCCTTTTAAATGTGCATCTTTTTTTCTCTCGCTCTCTCGGAGGTGGCCAGCCAAACAATTGTTCTGCTGCATGCCAGCCTGTGCCAATATATCGTACAAAATGATTTATTGCATTGCATTCTCCACATTTTTAGCTAAATTTTCATGTACCACATCAGCATTTGAGTTCAGTGATTTTTTTGTAAATTGCTTTACAATTAGCGCCGGGCCTTGTCAGCAGCCTTCGGCTTGCCTCTTGCCACTATTCACTCCTTCTTCTTCATTAACATTCCCTGTAGAATTCTCAATATGTTTGGCCTCAATGTGTACAGTTACATAGTCTGTCTGTTCTTAGTCTTGGATTTTGTGAAATACATTTCTAAATATCACCTGCTTGCTGCAGCTTCGGTCTGCACGTCAATTTAAACCCAGCATATTTTTCTCTCTCGAGCATTTAATCTGCTGCCAGCTTGTATCTCCACATCGTCCAAAATGCTTGATTGCATTGCATTCTCCACATTTCTATCTACATTTTCATGTACCACATCAGCATTTTTGTTCTGTGAATATTTTGTAAATTGCTTTACAATTACTGTCGGTCCTATAGGCCTATCGTTTCGGTCACGTCTAAAACTGCATCTTTTTCTCTCTCATGAGCATTTAATCTGCTGCCAGCTTGTGACTCCACATTGCCCAAAATGCTTGATTGCATTGTATTTTCCACATTTTAGTAACATTTTGGTGCACCTCATGGCATTTTCTTTCAGTGAATCTTTTGCTTTGCAATTACCATCCTGCCCTCCTCTTGGCTGCCTTCACTCCTTCATCTTCATTAATCTTTTTGGCCTCAATAATCCAGTTACATAGTCTCTGTTTTTGGTTTTGGATTTTGTGAAATACATTTCTAAATAAATGCGACTTATAGTCCGGTGCGACTTATATATGTTTTTTTCCTGCTCATGATGCATTTTGTGACTGATGCGACTTACTCGCATACTCAGGAGCGACTTATAGTCCGGAAAATACGGTAATTAATAAACGATAGCTAGATAGATCAGAATTTAACACTGGTTGCATGTGATTGGTTTATTCAATGTCACTTCACCAGAGAGGTCTCACCCAGCCCCTGCCTTAACATGCTTGATGTTTCTAACGCTGAACTAAAACAATTACGTGCATCAGCAGTAATTGTGCTTTACTGATAAACTAATGACTACCCTCGTCTAGTAAAATACAAACATAGATAAACATATTACAGTAAATAATGATAAATACTAGGAGGAGATGTAGTAGCGTCGCCAGCTGATTCTTCACTGGCCTGGGTTTGATATCTGAAACCCACCCTTGTGAGTCAGTATGGCTTAGGATAAACATGTCTGGTAATACCTGTCATTTTATTTTAGTATTTATTATGTTATTTATTTGGCGATGTCAGTAGGCAAATTGGAATGACAAAGGAAAGACTTAGATGGATTGGCTTGATTCAGACAATGACTGATTCAGGTGTGACTGGTTCAGGTGAATCAACTGAGCTATAGGCAATAGGCACGCTACACTTGATGAGTACTAGGTGTATATTTTGCTGTTACAGCCTCCACCTCTAATCACCAGTTTTGAATGTTTAAATATACCTCAGAAATCAATTACAGAGCACAGCGCATTATTCTTTAGAGCACTCTGTATGATTACACCATGTGACAAATTATTTCTCACAAGGCTTGGGGAATCCATTTTTTAAATTAACTTTATTTCACAAGATTAAGTGTAATGGAAGATTTATGTTAGGTTATTAAAGGTGAAAATATCACATCAATTTAGAGCCTCTGCAAATGTATGAAATGTAAGTAGATGCCTATGGAAGATCAGAGGAGGTATTTGTTTGATAAGCCTCAACCCACAGGGAGAAATGAAGTGATAAATTATAGCACCTGCTGGGAAACAGATGGCAGACAAATCAGCACCATTCACCTGCTGTGGCCAGGGCTCAGGCTGATTACCAATCGTACTTGTCTGAAGAGATCATAGATATACATCATGCATACACATACAGAGAGACAGAGATAGAGAGAGAGAGAAAGAAAGAGCTAACATATTTAGGTATCTAACATATTTATCACCAGTATAATAATTTCAAACTAAAAACTTGCAGACCATGGAGGCATACAGCCCATAATGCAGACCACTACTGTAAAAAAAAAAAAACACATCATTGACCAGCTAAAGTATGCGTATTCAATTTTAAATGGATATTTTTGCTGGACCCAAAATAAAATTCAAACCAGGCACTCTCAAGCTCAAACAGCACACCCAATTTTTTTTTAAAAATCCATTGCAAGTCGGCCATATACATTTCTCAAATAAGGGGCTTGTAAAACACCTGCAAGAAGCTATAAATCCTGTCCTAGACACTTCTGGCCACCTCCACACACCCTGTCTGATAACCGACTTTAATACAACATGTAAGACGCCTATTTGTTGAGGGCTTTGCCTTCCACTTCACAATGGAGACCATGACGCACTAGCACATTTCTCCTCATCCTGCTGAGACCAGCACCAAAGGACTATGATATCACATCTCCCATCCCATCTGTGACTAGATCTCTCCAAGGCAGGATCCACGTATTCAAATAAGACTAGAACAAAGGCTCCCCAATGATCCATTCCCCCACATGCAACATGGTCCTCTTAACCTTAAAAGAGAGACAGACAGATAGACAGATATTCATTTTGACTTGTTTTGTTGTGCACTGATGAAGGCTCTGAACCTCTGATGAAGAGGCAACTCTTTCAACTTTTAGAATTGTGGTCTTTTGACTTAAGCTTGAATCTCATGTGTCACCCATGACAATTATTCACAACGTATTTGTGTTTTTTCACAACGTATTTGAGTCTTTCAGCACAATATGTTGTAATTCTCTCCCCCTCTCAAGCAGCTCCAATGGTTTAATCTTGATGGCCATAGCCATCAGGGTGCATTCAACAAGTGCAGTCATCAATATTACATCTCACACAGCTCAATGGCTTTTATAGCACCCTGCATGTTTCGACAGTGTGTGTGTGTGTGTGTGTGTGTGTGTGTGAGTGTGAGGTGCAATTACTTGCACACACACACTTTTAGAGCCTGAGCTTCTCTCTCTAGGGACACATAACATCGACCTCATGTGGTCCATTTATTGGATTGTCCTTTTCTGCTCTAGCTGGTTGTGAGACAGTCGAAGCTACATTAGTGTGTGTGTGTGTGTGTGTGTGTGTGTGTGTGTGTGTTTGTGTGTGTGTGTGTGTGTGTGTGTGTGTGTGTGTGTGTGTGTCTGTGTTGGTGTCTGTGTGTATACTTGGAGGTCAGCAAATAGTGACTACAGCCATAGCATCTCAGAAAAAGGATATATGTAAGACACCACACTTTTTTTTCCATCTGTTAATCCATGATATTTTTTTGTTAAAACTAGTGGTAGAGCGATCACATGATCCAGAGACTGAGAGAGAAAAAATAGACATAAAACAAGGGATGAAGGAAAAGAAAAGAAGAGAAGATGGAGGCGGGAGATTCGCCTGCACTGACCCCAATTACTGTGTGTTAGATGAAAGTACCTACGCTTGCCGCTGTGATATTTAAATGATGACGGGGATTTTGTTCTTTGTATGTGTAAATGAAGGAGAGGGAGGCCTCACAGCAACGCACCCCTCTCTCTGTCTGTCCATCCATCCGTCCAGTATCCAGACCTGGTCCGTGCCCCTCTGAAACATCATAGACCCTTTCAAGAGAGTTCCATTATCAGCATCATAGTTGGCCCCACAAGGCTTCCGTTTTAACATTCCATATGTTATCTTAATGCAGAGGAAGTAGATTGGGAACCAAATAGAACGTTCAAGCATTGTTTTTGTTTTTATTGTTGAAAGGGTCTATAAGCTGGCAAAGAGGATCATTTCCTTTTCTGACAGCCTTATACGGTTGCCAAGCTAACGAAAAGTAGAATAAGGTTTTACCTTAATAAGCCTCTCTCTCTCTTTCTCTCTCTCTCTCCCTCCCCCTCTTTTTTCTTTTATGGAGTGTGGCCTAAGATTACCTCTGGATGGGGTTCTGTAGACAAGGCAAGATTGTGCAATATTCAAACTTGAAACCATGCAGACAATCACGCCAACCTGTGGGTGTGTGGGTGTATGAGTGGACGAATAAAATAAGGAGTGTGTGTAATTGTGTGTGTGTGTGTGAGGGAGAGAGAAAGAGGGGACATAAGAGAAGCAGAGGTGTGTGTGTGTGTGTGCATTTAGCTTCTAACCAAGCTGTGGCCATTCTTCTTTTCCTTCATTTTGACACCGCTTTTGTTCATCGTTGTGGTCCCCATAGTAACCAATAATTAAACCGCAAAGTTGCAGCCTGAGCACATGAAACATTATAACAAAAGACCAGGCTAAATCAGTCTAACATGTTAAAAATTCTGTAGTCTAGTTAACATATAAAGAGATACCTATGCCATGATGGATAGAGACTTAAGCAATACATCTGTAACATTCCTTCTGTAGTTCTCTTCCTTGAAAACATGGTTAAATCTGTAACTTCAGAATTTCAGTAGCCATTAATTTCTCATAAACTGAGTTGATTGGTTCATTATTTTTTTTTACTGCGTTACTAAATTGTGCATGGACCCAGAATTAGCCTAATTAAGCATGAAGTGAGGTGGCAAGGCAAGCTTTTGATCAGAGTACTGGGTTCCTCCTTGCTTTGAAAGATTCCTCCGACATAAAGGCGAGGGGGTGATCTTTTGTCCACGTGGAGGTTGGAGGGGGAAAAAGAGCACATGAAAGGAGAGGAGAGAAATGAAAGTGCACAACATGGAAAAGACGTGACAAACGCCTGTGCCTTCCTTTGTCTGAGAAAATGAAGAGTGGTTTATCCACATTACACAAACTCAGAGAGCATTATCTAGTCACAAATATTGTAATGTCTCTCCTCATTCTTTCATCTTCCATTCATGTGAGGCTTTTATATTTCATCACTATTGCTACTAGTGTTGTGTTCTGAAAAGTGTCTTCTGTCAAACAGTTGCATGTCTATGCGACTAGCCTCTTTTTAGCATTCCACATTCTTACATAATGCGTTTGAATCTCGGATGTCGTTTGTGAAACAGTGGTGTTTTTATTTTAATGAGACAGCACTTAGCTCAGATCCTTTAGACAGCAGACGGAGCTCCAGAGGTAACACATAAACAGACACCAGCATCAGCACCTGCACATGACATGAATAGGCTGTATTGGGCTTTGATCAGGGACTGAAGGATGGAGTATGAGGGCCTGGTTGGGAGTGACAGAGTGGGCCATTGGGGGGTTGAAAGAACTCCCACTATCCAGCTGCTAAACTCAGTGGAACACGTTTCATGAGGGCTTCAGACCCAGAGAAAGGTGCTCCTTTCTGCCGTGTAGCTTGTTGATTCTCAGTGAAGACAGTGCACAGCCTACGTGATGACAAAAGCTTGGGAAAGACTGGATCCCCATCACCGTCTTGGTTTTCTGTACATTTGTAGGTACCGTCTACCTAAGTCTAACCAAGACATCCCAATTCATGGGCACATTTTCAAACAGTGGCTCATCCTGCTACACTATGGATGCATGGCTAGAGACAAAAGACAGAGGGGATGAGAGACAGACAGGAGTTTAATGAAAACCGACGGGTCGGGCCTCAACGTGACACAGACACCCCCGCCGCTGCCAGCTGCGGAACATATAATGAGCTTGATCTTAATTACACCTCTCTGCTGCAGGGATGTGTGTGTGTGTGTGTGTGTGTGTGTGTGTGTGTGTGTGTGTGTGTGTGTGTGTGTGTGTGTGTGTGTGTGTGTGTGTGGAGGTGGTCTGTGTCTCTTGAGGCCTTCATTCGACACACCGTCTAAATCTGAAGTGACAGATTGGAAAAGCCGTTTTGATACATCTCACCTCTTAGCAAAACAGGGAGGCGAAAGAAAACTTTTTGGGAGTAATGAGGGGGGGGGGGGGGGGGGTGCAGCAGTTTGACAGCATTGTCATCCTTCTGCCATGGGCAAGAGCCTAAGGGAGGGCAATGTCCACCATGGAGTAATGAAGATGTAATTGGATTTGTTATTGACAGTCACATTGACATTGCACCTACTAATTCAGAAAAAGGGCAGTGGATTGACACACATCCAGACGGGTGACAGCTAAAGTGCAACGCTATAATTGCGCGGTAATTGATATGAGTGTGTTAATTGCTTCCTGGGCCGGTTTAACGAAGGCAACTGTCCATGGACACATGGCTGGGTTGCCCCCTCTGCCAGGGTGTCACTGGATCAATCATCTCACAGATGCGGTTTTATTCTCTAATTATACAGACACATGTCAGCGCTAATGAAACTTTCCCCTAATGAAGCAGGGCAGAAGGAAGATCACCTGACAGAGCCACTCTATAGGAATGGTAACATGAGAGGTTTAGATGAAAAGCTCTTTTCAAAGAGTCAAAGTCTGCAGACTGTAGACCTTAATGTTTTTTTCAAAGAAATTATATAATATGACGACTAGAGATCTATTTTGTGCTAAGGTAATGTTATCCACAGCCAGAGGAGGGTTGAAAAAAGAAATGGAGATTTCAGCATGATATGCATTGAAGTGTCAGCTGAATGGATGTGACTGTGCATCAGCTTGTGCCGAGTTAAGATATTGCACCGAGATTAGTTCTTTTCTTTGCACAACATTCCAATTTGATTCTGAAAGCACTCCCTAGAAGCACTCTTTTATTGCTGTGGTGTGCACGGTATTGCCATATCCAGTGTGAAATGTACCTGATGATTGTTCGCTCCCAAAACATATTGTCCTATTTCTTAAGCATCGAAGAAACCAGATGTTGTTTAGGATAGTTTACATTTCCTTATGCTATTGTTCATGGCTGAGCGTGAATCCTGCTGTTTGTTTCTCTTCCAGACCTGGTACCCAACAGCCTGGGACTGCCATCGCTGCATCCAGAGCCGAGTCCCTTGGCTGCGGAGGATGGGGACCAGTCTCCCACCCACTTGCACTACCGCAACAAACACCAGCTCCGACGCTTCTCTATGGAGGTCAGTCGCAAACCTCAAAGTCTGAACGAAAATGTGGTCTTGAAGTTTTGAAAACGAACGTTAAGGGTTGTTTTAAGGACATGTTTGTGCATGCCTGTAGGCAGCCACTCTGAAGCAGTAAAGGCGATTCAAAACGAGTCAGAAAAGTCAAGACAGGACCAATCGTTAAAATTTGGTGTCCACCACTCTAGTTCATCCAAAACAAACCAGAAAAGGGACTCAAAGTGCTAAATACCGTAATTTTCCTTTAAAATGACATTCCTCCATAGCTCTAGTCAAATATACAGTATGTTGTAATATATTGTCATATGTATGGTTTAATATAATTGTATAGTGTTTAATGTGTGTGCGAGTGTGTGTTGTACACACACACACACACACATTGTAACACACACACATGGCAATTAATGTAGAATCTAAATCCAATATCTTCATTTCATCGTCAAAGTCTTTGCTCAAGGCAAAAGGGGTGTCTCTTTGAAAGGGCATTCATTCACATGAATTCAATAGCATCCACTGAGACCCAGCTGTTGCATGGTGACTTTTCTGGGTCATAACTTCAATTAATCAGCACTCTGCCCACACAGTGTGAATCATCTTTATCATTTTCATTCACCTCTCTGCCTCCCGACTATTACCACCTGTTCAGTTGAGTCTGCTGTGAGCCTGGTGTGAAGGACAAAAAAAAAAAAAACAATGATTTATTTTCAGTTACACACCCTCTCTGTTCCTTAGCCTCTCAGTGCAGTTGGGTAAAGAGAGGAAAGATTTTTTAGGTCAACGGCACCTGAAGTGTTTTTATTTTTAGTGTCGGGGTGGCAGGCACTTCACTCAAGGACTCTCCCTTCCCCTAGAGTGCACCTGAGCTGGACAGACATCTGGGTTACCTTCCGCTCATTCGAGTCGATAGATGTTGATTCATTTCCCACAAAATGGGAACTTTTGATTTGCCACAATTTAGGACCTTTCAGGTCCATCTTCTCCCCATAGGCTGACCACTGATGTGTTAAAACTGGACCAGATAAAAACAAAAAGAAGATGTAGCAACTTTAACCAGATTTGACCTATTTGAGTGGAGTGGAGTGCAGTGGAAGGGAAGTGGTCTGAATCTAGATCTATACTGGCATATAACACAAAATGATAACATAACCTTTTTGCTCCATGGGTAAACGATCAATGCCTCTGCATGGTGGAGTTGTTTAGATTAGTCAATATGAACATTTTCAGCTAGTTGCTTCTATGCAAAGATTGACGAAAATAACTTTCAAACCCTGTAGTGGGTTTCCCCTAATTACGTGGTTATGGTTATGGGATTTGGGGATACATACAGTACAGTCTTCTTCTGTTTAAAACAACTGAAGTTTGCTGAAAAACTGAGCTGAGGATATGTTGGTGCGAAAGATTGTTTGTTAGGATCTCCTCTCATTCATATCCTGATTCTATCTGAACCTGATTATCCTTCCCGGGACATGGGTTGGTTATTGTTATCATTCCCTGCTCACATTTAAACCTATTGTCTTGGTTCATGAAACTAACATGACAGCGTACCTGTACCACTAGTACAATTTAAGATGTGTTGAAATCCTATGCTTCTCTGTGATGCAGGACGTGAGCAAACGCATGTCTCTGCCCATGGATATCCGCCTGCCCCCTGAGTTTCTGAAGAAACTGCAAGCAGAGAGCCCGGAGCCCTGCAAACCTCTCAGCAGAATGTCCAGACGGGCCTCTCTGGTCAGTACCTATTTTTATTAGCTGAGCAGGGCTAGTTGTGAGAAAAGTCTCAGATGACTCATGCAAAACATCTAGAAATCTTTTAAAAGTCTCTCTTTATACCTGTATACTTTAATTTAAACATGCTTACGTAATCCATTCATAGTGATCTAGGGTCTATCCAACCACTGTGGTCTGATCCAAACTCAGTATCTGGCAATTGCCTTGATTGTCTGTTTGTGCTATATTGTCTTACATCATATGACTGGCTGGCTGTTTTCAACATAGGGCAAAGTACTGTTGGTGGGGGGTGGGAAATCGGTGCTCCATAGCTTGTTTTGAGTTTTTCTGCTAGAAGCTAGCGCAGCCAGGCAGCTGTAAATCTATGCTATGGGGGCAGATTGTAGACTGTTTTGAGTCACAAACTCACAGTCAAGGCACACAAGGCACAAACACAGTCCAAAATATGCCCCTGTAAATCAAGCTATTTTCCCCCCTACCGACAGTACTCGGTGACCTCAATCAACAGGGCCCTATGTTAAAAATGGTGTTCCCCTTTAAGTGAAGAATTACAATGCAAATAAGTCAACAATTAATTTCTCTTGTATCCTTCTTGTAGTCGGACATTGGCTTCGGGAAACTTGAGACCTATGTGAAACTGGGGAAACTTGGTGAGGTAAATATTTCTGGAAGTTCTCACTGGGCTATACAAGTATAGCGTACACAAAAGTGTATCAGTGGCTGATAACACTAGGCCCCTTGGTGTTATTCTGTTGAGCATAAGGCATCTGATCTGTAAGAAAATATACATTTCAGAGCCAATTTAATGCTCTATGCTGAGTGTCTTAGAAGCCGTCACAATGTTGTTGACATTCAAAATGTTATGGTAGAACAAGACCTCTTTATTACACACAAGTTAACCTACAAATGTAAAAGCACTTGTCAGGAGTTATTATTATTATCTGGCATCTCTGTGATAGGGTGAGAATAGAGACATGCCATCCTGCCTTCACTTTGAGTAAAGAGCAAATGCCATTGTGAGGTCTGACAGCCCCAACTAGGGAAATACCTCGAATGAGAATTAGCTGGCTGAACAAACTAGAGCCAAAGGACATTAGCTGACATTATGAGTCTGGTCCACCTTTTTAAACTCTCTCTTTCTCTCTCACACACTCTCTCTCTCTCTCTCTCTCTCTCTCTGTGTCTGTGTGTATTTAGGGCACATATGCTACAGTGTTCAAGGGACGCAGCAAACTCACAGAGAACCTTGTAGCTCTGAAAGAGATTCGTCTGGAGCACGAGGAGGGAGCACCTTGCACAGCTATACGGGAAGGTAACCCCCTCAGAGCACCAGAGTTCACACACTATCATTTCACACTACTGCCAGCTACTCCTCTCCTAGACAAGTTTGTTTTGAACAACTCCCCACACAGACCCAGGGCTGTACATGACACAGAGATGAGTGTGCTACTTGTACACTGGGTAGCTTCTAGGTGTGAGTGCTTATAATGATGTTTTGAAAACTCACCTTTGACCTACAGGCAGCTGTACACTCTAACACACATCTAACCCTCCCAACGTTTGGTGTATTTACAAGAACACCATGTCCTTTAAGAGAATGTGATAGCGGAAGTTACTAAAAAAGGTTCTGTTAATTTCAAGTCTATTATGCCGTGGAAGTCTATGGAATGTGAAACTGAAGGGAAGTGGGATTAGCAGACCAAATGTATCAGGACTTACAGGTAGCGCTCACAACACACGGTTACATATTTTGGGATTTTAAAATATCGGAGATGTGTTCAAAAACTATCAATGCCAGCTGTTAATACAGATTGCATAGTGACTGTATAGGAGCCAATGTCATTCTGACAGGTAATGTCAAAGTGTTCTGGGCTGCAGAGCCTTTTTAACTCAAGTGCAGATAGCCAGTTGATTTTAGGCAGAGAGCTGTTTTGAAGTAAAACAACATTTTGAAGCAAGTGGCATGTATTTTTGCCCAGGACAATGGTGGCCAATTCAATGCAGTTGCATTTATATAGCAGCATAACAGGAACAATAAGAAGATACAAAACAATAGTCTCAAGACTCTCAACTTGAACAGCACAGAAGCAATACTCTGACTATACACCCTTTGCTTAATTTTGCCTATTTGATTGCAGTTTGTTATTTTGACCATATGATTTGAACAGAGGGAATGAGATGGCACCCATCAAAAGAAAACAGTTCAATTTAATAATCGATTGACAATGTTGACATGGACCAGGCTTGTGACAAGGTGGACCAGGACTGAGCATACCTGTGTCTGGATAATGCAATTCAAAGACTGGACCTGGCAGTCTGGTCTGGTAGCAGCTGTCTGGAAGTCACTACTGAGGGCAAAAAAACACCCTTGAGCCACTCAGGCCGACACAATGTGGAACACTGTTGCCCCCTAGTGTGCCTAGAGAGAAAAGCAGGATTGAGGAGAGCTTGACTCAAGTGAACCAAGCACTACAGGATTTGAGCTTTTTAAGGTTTCAGATACAGACATCACCAAATTATCCACTTTATAACTGAATGCAATCAGGTTGTTGAAGTAATGCCATGAAAATGTCTGTGCCATAATTATCTGAATTGTGTCTTTGCTGAAACAGTTTCCCTGCTGAAGAACCTGAAGCATGCCAACATTGTGACATTGCACGACATAATCCACACAGACCGCTGTCTCACCTTAGTCTTTGAGTACTTGGTAAGCACATTACCATGGTAATGGGTTTGTGTTCACAGGGCTTTAGCAGAGCACACAGCTATTGTTACTGTGACTACTGGAGGGAAAAAACTGCCACCAAAAATAATTTCATAATTCACATATCTGTGGCACTGACAGGATTATACTAAACTACTAAATGTCTTAAAGTGTCATGTGAAATGACAAAAAAACAGAGCTTCTGTAGGATTTTCAACAGAAATAATATGCTTGGACAACACTATCCCTGGGAATGATGTGTCAGTTCTGTAGATTTGCATTTAGCGCCATGTATGTATAATGAATAGTTAACCTTTGCCCCCTGAGATAGTTTGGTTGGGATACAGTGTAGTAAGTGAGTGTTCACACTTCACAGTACTGAGCTTTCCTGCCTTTGCGGGTCTCTTCCAGGACAGCGACTTGAAACAGTACCTGGATAATTGTGGAAACCTCATGAGCATGCACAATGTGAAGGTGAGCCACTTCATCAACAAATGGCCAGCTCAGCTTTTTTTGTCTTTACCATTATTATATAATGCTATTGTTTACAATGATAATCCAGAGTATACGTTTGTTAGAGTATGTTTGTGTCTGGGTTACAGATCTTCATGTTCCAGCTGCTCCGAGGCCTCTCTTACTGCCATAAGAGGAAAATCCTGCACAGAGACCTGAAGCCTCAAAACTTGCTCATCAACGACAAAGGAGAGCTAAAACTCGCTGACTTTGGTAAGAGCTCATCAAGATCACTGCAGTCAGACTTCCAGCCTCCATGTTCGGTTGGGGGATAACCATCTTTTCCACATATTTACAGATGTCATTGATTGTTATACTTGATCTGATAATAATGATGTAACATGTCACTTCTATTATTGAGTAGATTTTTAATTTTTTAATTTCCTTTTTTTATTTACTTCTAAACTCCATTTTGTCAGGTACATAATACAAATATGCTTCGCACGTCTCTCTGGAGTTGTAGTTCACTCTGAATCAATATGTTTTTTTATATATATAATGATAAACATAATAAATATGTTTAAGTATATTTTTGGGGCTTTATTATGATTGGACAGTGAAGACTGACAGGAAGTGAGAAGGAGAGAGTGACAGGAAGTGAGAGGGAGAGGGATGGGATGGGATTCGGGATGACCCAGGTTGGACTCAAACCCGGGTACCCGTGGGCACTTGGACCTGAATGTGATACAGGCGCTGTAGGGAGCTGTGGCAAAGTACACACTTTTTTTTCCAGATAATTGTTCTGGCTTTGGTTACCAGGCAACAAATGGTATTGACTCCTTTTCTCTGTTTTCCTTTGGCTTTCTCAGGCTTGGCCAGGGCCAAATCGGTCCCAACCAAGACCTACTCAAATGAAGTCGTGACACTTTGGTACCGACCACCTGATGTCCTTCTGGGGTCTACAGAGTACTCTACCCCCATAGACATGTGGTGAGAACTTTGTCAGATTGGTGTTATATTCTATGAATCAGGCAATCATACAGGCAAGGAAAGCCACATTGTAAGCATGTGCTGCCTGTTCTATTGATCCACCTTGGCGCTCTGAAATACTGAAAGAAACGTTTAACAATTATCAACAGCTTCCTCTATGAAAACACATCATAGACCGTATGTACACACAAGAAACAATGCATTTGCATTCTACATACATATAGTTCACACACTTCCTGTGAGATGTGCAGAGAGATGGTCACCTCATACTGGCTCCTATCAAAAGCCCTTTAATTGGCAGCCTACTCGCTACTCGCTTTGTTTCTTGCAATAAAGTTGTTCAATTAGAGTAGTGAATAGGTTTCGAATATCTGTCGTGCAATGGCATCAAAGAAAGGTGCAAGTGCACTTGCAAAAATTACAAACAGCTGGTTTTGACTGTTGGTCCTCTGCTTAGGGGGGTTGGCTGTATCATGTTTGAGATGGCCACTGGTCGGCCCATGTTCCCTGGTTCCACAGTGAAGGAGGAGCTGCACCTGGTTTTCAGACTCTTGGGTGAGTGACCACACAGTGAGTGTCAAGGTATCACTCCCATCAGTGACCGCATTTGCATATGCTCTATTAATTATAATCTATGAGATAGGATCTCTCGACTCAAAGCTGGTATGAGATGATAAAAGAAGTGGGTTTATTCATTGTGTCCTACCGATTAGGGTTTACTAGTGCACTCACTCTGGCTTCATCACTTTCAGGAACGCCAACAGAGGATACCTGGGCGGGTATCCCATCCACTGAGGAGTTCCGGTCCTACCTCTTCCCTCAGTACCGGCCTCAGCCACTAATCAATCACGTCCCCAGGTAGACCACACAAACACAGCATGCACTGTGTCTCAGCTTTAGTAGCTTGGAAACACACAGCAAACAGTTTTTGATAACCTATTCCTCACTGTGTTGTTGCTGTCCCTTTACTCGATTTTCAGATTGGACACAGAAGGAATCGACCTACTCACAGCGTTACTTTTGGTGAGTTTACAGAGAACCATGCAATTACCTACTTACCCATATCTATTACTTATTCTAGCTAATATGAAATACTTTGATACAGTGTCAATAATATACACAATATATTACTTTTACAATTACCAATTGTAACTTCGGTAGATTCATATACGAAAGAGGATTTCTATCTCCTTGTTCCAATCATTTGGCAAGCCTGCTTAGATTCCTTAGATACAATTCTTATCTAATTCCTTAGATAAAATCAGGAAGTACATAGTCTTGAATAAAATGGCACATAGAATCCTTAAGAAGCCACAAGAAAAACAGTTCTTTCAGCTCTAGACACAATTAGATTTCCTACCAGCACTCTTTAATATAATGGAGCCATGGCTCCCATCACCATGTGTGGTAGACATGAGTGGAAAAGCTGACAGAAGGTATGTGTGTATGTGTATGTGTGTGTGTGTGTGTGTGTGTGTGTGTGTGTGTGTGTGTGTGTGTGTGTGTGTACGTGCATGCAAAAATCTAATGATGTATAGTCTGCTTTATAAAGCCAGGCAGACACTGCGATTTTGACGCAGTTTTAGTCCTGAATTGGGCCAAATTTCTGTCTAATCGGTTGTGTAGTTTGAGTAGGCTCGCAATGTCCGATTAGAGGACATCACCTTCTGGCAGGTCAGAAATGTTTCTCTTTTGTCTTGCAGTGTAAGCAGTCGAACATACAGTGTGAGCACAGCAAACACAGTCCAACTGAAATGTGTACAGTAGTGCCAGTTACCATATTGTATGTGACTCCAATGAAATGCATGGTATCTGCCAGCCTTTAAATGAAAAAGGTGACATTTTGAAGTTTGAAGGCGTCAATGTGCTATACCGCTATATGCCACTGAATCACAGGGCACACACCTGCACATTCTCTGATTAATTGTATCTGTGGGGATGTGTGTCGACTGAGTTCTTATGCCCTCTTCCTCCAGTATGAGTCACGGAACCGCATCTCAGCTGAAATCTCCCTAACACATCCGTACTTCAAGTCCCTGGGGGAGGACATCCTCACCCTACCAGACAGTGAGTGCTCCAGCTCAATCCCTCATTCTGTCCAAACAGACGGTTAAGCACAAAGAAATCGTTTATGTCTTGATTTTTATTTGTTTAGTCTTTTATTTTATTTTACTTATACTTCTAATGAACTTTTAGAAACATAGACTCGTGGATTCTTCTGAGAAATGTGCCTTCAGGGAAAACACTACTTATCTGACATTACGTGTGTGTGTGTGTGTGTGTGTGTGTGTGTGTGTGTGTGTGTGTGTGTGTGTGTGTGTGTGTGTGTGTGTGTGTGTGTGTGTGCGTGCGTGTGTGTGTGTGTGTGTCTCCTTCCCTCTCTCTCCAGCATCCTCCATATTCTCCCTCAAAGAGGTGCAGCTGCAGAGGGATCCAGGCCACAGGAGCTCAGTGTTTCCACAAACAGGTGCATGTTATGTTTAAAGAGAGCTTTGCTATCTGACAGTTACAAACACAAATATCACTGAACGTAACAAAAGATTCCTTTTCAGATGGAACTCCCTTCAGTTGAGAATTCCAAAAACATTATAGACCATACAAAAGCCATTATAATGCTAAAACTCAGAGTGTAAAGTTACAGGTCAGACACCAACACGATCAATTAGGGGTTTCATTGGACTATGGTGTCATCAAATGGCTACAGCTCATTTTAACAGTCTATGTGTATGTTTGATTTTGTTTACCCTCAGGACGAGGCAAGAATCGCAGACAAAGCATATTCTAATGCCTTGGAGGAAAAGCACCTTGAAGAAATGGAGATCCTGTTGGACTTCAGCAGATACATGAAGAAGGCACTGGGAAGGAAATGAATGCTCTTACAGCACTCTATTCTCATTCAAAGATAAGGGGTAAAAAAGAGGTACCGGAAAATGAAAAAAAGAAAAAAGATTTTCTACAACACCTCAGGATAGTAGGTTGGAAAATCACAGATGAGGTGGCACACTTATGATGACAAATGTTTTGTTTTTGTTATACTTTTGCCTTGGATCCTTCAAACCTGGTTTTCCACCTAATGGTATACGAGGTCATTCCTTTGCTTAGGACTCTGGCTACACTCACAATCTTCTTTCCTCTTTCCTGTACCCTGATGATGACACTGAGGAAGTCATAAGTGTTAGATTTTGGATGGATAGTTCAGTAAACATGAATGACTTTTCTGTATATTTGTGCTCAGCCTCTTGGTGGATATCACCAGTATTTGGATGCAAGGATTTAAAGAAGCATGGTTCTATTTCCATATTTTCATATGAGCTCATAATGTGGGGTATATTTTGTCAACTTCTGTTTGTGAAAGTATTATTTGCCTATGCCAACAAAGCAGTATTTCCAAACTTCTAATATCATTTAAAGGTGGAGATTTGTTATATCTTTCACACGGCACTCCAAATATTTAGTTTAGAGTTTATTTTTCCGAACCACACAATGTCAGTGACCAATCCCTGACAAGGGCACCTGCACATGCCCAAGGTGAGGATTTCAGTAGCTTCCTGACTTGCACATTGCAGGGACTATGGGACAAGCATGTGGGCCTATTCCTCAGTCATATCCTCCTTCTAGCTGTAGTCCCAGAGTTCCTAAGTACGCCATAATGTGACCCAATGACCCAAACAGAAATCATCTCACAGTATATTCAAGAATTTAAGTGAGACTGAGTGATACATGTGCTGACTGCAAATTCCCTGTAGGGGGCAAAAGCATAATTGTCAGAGAGAGCGAGAGAGAGACTGAGAGAGGTTTTCTTAAATTTATTTATATATATTCTATACTTCAACTATATTTTAGCGTCACTGGCACAGAGATACTTCTGTATGTGTTTTGCTGTGGTAAATGAAGATATTTTAAATACTTTCTCAGAAAAAGAAAAGTAATATATATGTATTTTAACAGATGTTATCTTTATTCTCAGTGAACTTTTTGTCAGACAAAAGAGAAGACTGTATTAAATGACACTAGATGATGTCTAATATATATATATATATATATTAAATATATATAATTGGCCTATGCTTAGACTTTTTGTATAGAAATGTGATGTTTAATATTTTGTGTGGTTTGTCTACATGACGATACTGAAGATGAATGTATTGTGACTGTTGAAAAGCCCAAAGTGATTGAATAACAAATCATTAAATAAAAGAAAGTCTATTACATTTCCTGTTATTTCTTTTTAGTATGCAAGGTTACACAACCTGTGTCTCGGCATTTTGTGCTGTGTACTATAATAATAATAATTATAATAATAATAATAATAATAATAATAGTAGTAGTAGTAGTGGTGGTGGTGGTAGTATACTTTTAAAAAAATCATGAATGTAACATCATGCCATCAGTTGCAGAGTTGACTTAACAGTAGGACTTCAATAAAATATCATAAATAGGAATTGCTGTTGGAAAACAAAACAAAACAAATAAACACACACACACACACACACAAAAACAGCAACAACAAAACAGTTCCACACTGCACTTACAAGTCAGAGTCAATCTGGTTCTGTTTCTGGTTCTGTAAGGAGTGGACAAAATGTCCCAAAATAGATATGATGTAGAAGAGGACTGAATTATTATAAAAAAATAATTATAGGCTATACATTTCACAACATTTCAAGCGGTATTGTATATATATTAGTAGTAACTCCAAATGTATCCCTAACAGCAATATTTGTATAGCCTTGTATTAATTATATTTAGTAATGCTCAATGTTGGGCCACTTGGTCTATTGGATTGGTTTTAGGGACCTGTCTACTTATTGCATCTGTAAGGGTGTGGACATTACGTTAATGAATATTCTAGTTGATACAAATACAAAATAAACGTCACCAGGGAAAGGGAATGGGAGGGCCCATCTACCCATCACCTAAACTGCCAATAGTAGCGCATTTCTTGTGTAGCCTATGGAAACTTAAGATTTCCATCTCGAGGCAAGCCTACTGTAACTGAGTCGATGTAAACGCGTATTGCCCAGCCTCACCGCCAAAACCATGAAAATCGAATGACCGGAAACGCGTTTGAATTTTAAAACAAAGTTTTACAACAATGCAGTTTATGGACTCACGGGTATGGAGTCTGTTCAAAAACAACTGGCAATACACTCTAACTTACTGGAGTGCGTTCTTCAGCTTTGGGTTATGCGTGGCATTTCTAGGTCCGACCATCCTGGACCTGCGCTGTCAAACGCATTCAAGCCTACAGGAGATTACCTGGGTCTTCTTTGCTCAGCAGTTATTCCTCTTTGTTGGCAGCTCAATCGGTGGCTTCTTCAATAAATCGTGAGTAGGCTACAGATGTGTGTCAGCGAATGTGACAATACGAGCATCATAATCTCATACTTTTCAAGGAGAGATGGGTGCGCAAGCGCCTTGATGGTAATTGGCTTTAGCTGACTGTCAGTTTGCGGCAGATAGGCTACTTACAGTAAGTTTCAGGTGACATTGGAAGTCTACCCTAAATTAACTACTCCCCTGATTCAGCTGAATCGTCAGTGAGGTTTCTGAGGTCTAGATATCATGTCGGGACTTGAAAAACACGTAGAGGCCTACTTCATCTCTTCACGGTTCTTGCGCTCTTGGATGAAAAATATAGTGTCTTCGTGCTAATTTTTGTCCTATTGAAGTTCTTTTTATCTATTTAGCACTCGTGTTTACAGTTAAAATCCAAATGTGTTGGTTCACTTATCAGGAGGTCAAGTGCTCATTAATAGACACAAGCTCTTCAATCAGAGACTGCCTGTCTGCCTGGAGCCTTCTCAGACATGAAGATGTTTCCCCCCCTGAGAGGGGCATTCATATCTCACAGACTTAGCATCACCTATTTGGAGCCTAATTAGTTTTATCTGGAATACTAGAATAATTTATCCACTTTTAATCTCAAAGATATTGTACTACTACAACAAATTCAGTTCAATTCTGTGTCATCCAAATTGCCCGGACCCTTTGCAGAGCCCAGAGCTATTAGGTAATGGTAGAAAACCTTCCTTAACAAGATACATTCCTCTAATTTTCTCTGTTACGGTTACTCAAATATACCATTGATCTTACCTGTCCTAAGCTTATATCCTTTTCTAGGCTTGTGTGATTTTGTCCATCTTTTATTGATGAATGTCAACAGTTAAATATTTTGTGGCCATGACTGTAAAAGTAAACTGTATCTCTCTTTCACTGTGTCCTTTTCCAACCTATTGCTATCTGTAGACATACTGATATTTCAAATTTCTTTTCCAAACGTGTCGTTTTCTGTTTGCTCTACCTGCTTATTTAGGACTCAAATCAACAACCCCTCTGATAAAGAATGAGGTAGTTCATACTAGAGGTCTCAACAAGGGCATTCACAAGAGTAGAGCAGGTTGTTTTGGGGCTAACCTGATATTTCATGATACATTTTCTAAGGAAAATCTATCAGACTAGAAATATCTGGTTGTTTCATATCTATGATGCATGGTTGCCAATATTACTTGTGTATGCTGATGCATACATTCCATGTAATGTCACACAGGGAGTCACTGAAATGGTATTCACAGTACTCAGAGGTGGCCACAAATACATCAAAAACTATTTTGTTACAAATTACAAATACTGGCTCATGAAATGTAACAAAATAAAATACAAAATACTGATGTGAAAAATGTATTTAATTAAAATTAAGTAATTAGTAATTTGGAAATACAAAAATTCCCACACAATAATCATGGTATACTAACAAGGAATATTATTGACAATGTATCCCCAAGAGACAAGAAATACTATTTTTGATTGGCTGGCAGGGGGCTATAAATTCTGTACATTGGGGCACCTATGAAGTAGATCTGGTAAAAAATGTAATCACCATCCCATATCAATGTAAACAATGATTGAACTGACAAGCAGGCTTCGCAACAGTGGAATCAACTGTAACAAAGCAAACTACGCACCATCATTTTCCATAACCAATTAAAGAAGTACAAAAAATTGAACAGGTCGGCCTCTTTTTAAACTGAACTACATGTCCCTTCTTGTGCTATAAGTGCATGCCTACTGGCAACATGGGGGATAAACAGAATAACAACCTATAAGGTGTCCCAATATACGGAATTAATTAACTTGGGAGAGAATTCCACTCCGGGAGGTCTTTGTCTCCGTCTCCTCCATTATTTCTGCATATCAGGACACCACAGCGGATGTTACTCTTTACATAAATCCTCATGTCAAATCCAAGTTTTAATACTGTCCTGTAGTAAGAGATACTCAGCTATTAGATACTCAAGGTGGGGTCAAAGGCCGTGGTCCTAATATTCTCCCTCAGTATCTTATCGTTTTCAAATTTTAGTCTTGTAGCACATAACACACCTGACAACTGAAGCTCCTAGTTACTTTTTTAATTTCTTTCAACTTCCTGACATGTTCTAAAGGGTTCTAAGGGGCTTTAAGTTGTCTACAGGGTGACAAAAATTGACATAAACAAACAAATTCGGTTTACACCCCATGTTGTCCTTACAGAAGGGTGATAAAGTTGACCATTTTGGCTCCCACAATTGACTTTTCTTTTCATTTTTTTTCAACTTTACACATGTTCAGAGGGGATCGTAATAGAAGAAAGTTGGATCTTACACTTTTAAGTTGGTCACAATGTGGCATACCACAGTAAGAAAAATGGAAAATGGGTAAACATTTAATGCTTTTCTTCCAAAAAGGTAATGAAATGTTTAGGTCAACTTTACAGTTGAATATAGGGAATTGCCCAAAGGATATCTCCAGGCACCCAGCCAATTCTTAAAACCAGATTCACCAAGATTCTGGCCTTTGGCTTTATGATAAGCATTGCCTATTGTCATGGTTATGGCGGGTAGTATTTAATTGAGTGATGACATTTTGGCTTATTTGAGAAGTATTTAAGTAGTTGAAATACTCAAATACAATCCCTCAAAGTATTTTGTTACAAACTACATTTGAGGTTTTCCAATCCTGCAAAATACAAATTACAAAATACGCTAAAGTAATTAAATACGTATTTTAAATACAATATAATTGAAATACTGCCCATGACTGACAGTACTCCACAAACTCTCTGATATGGAATGCGATGTGATTAGACTGTAGATTTAACTTTAACTAGATGTACCGCATAGCGGTACAAAATATGACCGCCGCTCAGTCCTGTACATCCGTTCCGCGAAAATAAATCACACTTCAATTTGTCTCCATATTTTACTCCATCCCCCACTCTTGAAACTTTTGTGTATGCTTGTTTGGCATGCCTGAGTGTGTGTGTGCGGCTGCACAGAAAGTAGCCTACTGGTGCTGAAAAGGTGAATAGATTGTAGAATAGCCAAAGAAGATGTAGCATTGTTATAAAACCTTTACAATCTCTAAACAATCACAAGTAGGGCAGTTCATCACAGTTCATCCATTGCAACTGGATTGATGAAAGGTCACTTACACCTGTAGGCTACATTGTATTTGGGAAAAGCAAAAGGTATCAGCATAATGTTATTTATTTATATATTTATTTATTATGTATTTATAAACAAAAACATCTCTGTCAGTTCCATGCCGTTTTCAACAGCTATCAAAAACAAAGGTCATTTTTGGATGGATGGATTTTTTGTGAATGTTTCTTCTTCTACATAAGATTTTAGTCATCTTTAGTTCATGTAATACTTTATTGTCAATGCACAAATTAAGTAACAGTAGTCTGAAACGTTATTGTTAATGCACAAATTAAGTAACAGTAGCCTAGTCTGAAACGAAATGCTGTTTTACATCTAACCAGTGGTGCAAATAACTGACATGTCCAAATGGGCCTTGATGAATGAAATGCGTCGCTAGACTGTTCATACACATTTTAACGGGCCAAAGTTGAAGAGCTTTTGTCCGTTATTGTTAGTGCAAATATAGGCTGATTCATGTTCCCTTGCATTGTTTAACTGAGGTCCATGGCTAGTCTGGCTGGTGGTGGTCCCCGGGGACTAAATGAAATTTTTCCGTAAAAGTCTAGTGGGGCTACATACCCACCAAATTTCATGTACCCCGGTGGTTCGGTGTCCCGGGTATCAATAACCAAAAATTCAGGGAGTAGATGACGGGAAAAATTCTTGAATTGTGTGCATGTGTGCGTGTACAAATTTATGTTTATGTGTGTGGGTGTGTGTGTGTGTGTGTATGTGCGTGCTTGTGTGTTTGCCTGCGTATGTGTGTTTGTGCATGTGCATGCGTACATATGTCTACTGTGTGAGTATGTGTCATACGTATGATTACTGTAAATGTATGTGTGTGCGTGTGTATCTGTTTATGCACATGTGTGCACATGGAATGGGTTAACATGACCCCTGGAGGCAAACATACGGAAAAAAATGGTCATCCTAGGCCCTACAGTTCTCAAGATATTCACAGAGAACTGTGTCTGCCCTACCCTCCTTTCGGGGGGTCCAGTCCAGCGGGGGGGCTACAGATCAAAACGAAAAATGACGGTTCCATGCTATCCATGTGGGGGTACATGCCCACCAAATTTCGTGTACCCCGGTCTTTCAGTGTCCCGGGAATCCTTGTTGGTGTACGTCACTAAATGTACACATAAATTATTTTATTGTAAGGCCCCCCATGAACGAAAGTACACAAAACTTGGCATGCATTCGGAGGGTGTCATAATGATCCTACACTTTTCGTGCAGTTTTGACCTTTTCAGCCAGAGATATTGTGATGAAAACACCACATTTTTTGCTTTTTAATTTTTAACTAGGTGGCGCTATACATGAAATAAGTGGTAATGGAATGGGTTGACATACCCCCTTAAGACCAACATACATAAAAAAGATGGACCTCCTAGGCCCTACGGTTCTCGAGATATTTACAGAAAACTGTCTCCGGCCACCTACAGGCCAGTTGGTGTATAGTAACATAAATTCATTTATTGTGTGGCCCCCCATGAACGGAATTCCACAAAACTTGGCGTGCATACAGAGGGTGTCATAATGATCATACACTTCCAATTTCGTGCAGTTTTGACTATGTTAGGTCACAGATACCTTCAATTACAACACCTCATTTTTACTTTTTTGTGTTTAACTAGGTGGCGCTATACATGAAATGAGTGGTTATGGAATGGGTTGACATGGCCCCTTGAGCTCAACATACAAAAAAAAAATGGTCCTCCTAAACCCTACGGTTTTTGAGATATTCACAGAAAACTGTGTCTGCCCTACCCTCCTTTCCAGTCCAGCGGGGGGGCTACAGATCAAAACGAAAAACGATGGTTCCATGCTATCCATGTGGGGTTACATGCCCACCAAGTTTCGTGTACCCCGGTCTTTCAGTGTCCCGGGAATCATTGACGGAAATTTGGGCATGCGAAAAAGAAAAAAAAAAAAAAAATCTGACTAAACCTATATGACTGCCGCTTCGCTGCGCGGCGGTCATAATTATTTGTCATTGTGCAGAGTACAGGTCAAGACAATGTCAAAGCTTATCTGCTATCTCTTTTGATATCCAGTATTGAGCATTGATATTCAGCATTGCTATTTGAGTGATACCAGTAGTGGCTTGTTTAGTTGTACACCCATTTTGTCTTTGGGAGAGTGGACCCCTCTTTATGCTCCTTTATTCTTGGATTGCAGACTGAGATGCTCGTTGTCAGCACTGGCTGTGTGCACCCTGGTCATCTCGGTGGTCTTCGCCATGATTCCCCTCTGTCACAGGGTGCTGGCACTGGCTGTCGCCATGGCAGTGGCCGGAATGGCCATGGGTATCATCGACACCATAGCCAACTTTCAGCTGGTTAAGCTTTACCAGAAAGACTCCACCATATTCCTTCAGGTCAGCAGGTCCTCCTCTCGCCTCCCCCTGTCCTTTCTGTGGCTAGTTTCCCATGATTAGAGACTAGCTTTAAAGTGTTAAAACCCTTGGGTATAGTAATTATGAGATTTTTCAAAGCTTGCTGATAAAAAAAGAAAAAGTGAATGACTTTTAAGTTCTGCAAGGAGACTGTTTCAGTGATGTGATGTTGTTTTGCTTAGAAATGACTTAGCCAACATAGGAATCCACTCCTCTTTAATGAGTCTCAGTATAGAACATAACAGATACCTTTCTCTTCAAGAGTTTGTTTCAAGAGTGGTTCATCCAACTAGAAAGGGCTGCCAATGCAGTTGCTGATAACATACCCTAGGGCAGTCTTAGTATTTGTTTTGTCAAAGGATGAATTATAATTTTGTATCATAACATACAGCCAGCTTGATAAAGACCCAGTCAATAGAGCAATTGTGATCTGTCCTTGGATCGTCCTGCAGATACTCCACTTCTTTGTTGGACTGGGGGCATTGCTGAGTCCTCTGATTGCTGACCCGTTCTTGTCTGAGACACCCTGTATGCTGTTCAATGGCACAATCAACATCAAAACCAACAACACAATGCGCCACATGAGGAACACACTGAACGGCATCCGTACTCACATGTCCCAGTTCCCATTTCACACTGAGGGGGAGGTGGTCACCAATGTCTCCTATGCTTTCTGGATAATGGCACTGATCAATGTGAGACCCATGCATTTTGTTTTCCTCAATAATATAAGGACAAGGCTTGGGTTCAGAGAGCAATTGGTCAGAATCAGTAGTGGATGTTATTTGACCCAGTGTCATATGATCAGTCTTTGCACTACTGGCTTGGCAGTAGCATCATTTGAATAACAATTCAGCAATTCTCTGTTGGCTTGAACCCATGAAGCAGCTGTGTAGTATTGCTAATGATAAGGATGATGATTCTGTTGAGGTTTGCATAGTCAAACAAGGCTATGCAAGTCTTATTCCTAGTTAGGGTTGCCGGGAATTTTCAAAGTTGGAAACTTTCCATGGGAATTAACGGGAATATACGGAAATTAACGGGAATTAATGGGAATAAACTGGGAATTTTTAATATGGCAAGTTAGTCTATAACAGGGAACTTAAATGTAATGGACAAAACCCCATCTTGCAGCATAATATTAGTTAAAACAACCTGATTTAATGCAATTTTAGTCAAATTTCTACCCTGCACAGGCGTCAATCCCATGCACACAGCAATCAGCATAGGCTACTAGACATAAAGGAAACCTATGATGCGTTCATGTGCATGGGGAAAATCAATTCCCAGTGAAAATGTCATCTCATGTGGGAATAACTGGTGTGAAACTGGGGGAAGTTTGCAAACAGAGTTACCCAGTTATGGGCTTGTCTTCACTTTTGTCCTCATTCAAATGGGTGTACGTCATTTTGCATAAACTGTAATGGGACGATTAATCTGTCTGATTAAGCTTGACAATTTATATATAATTTACATAATCTATAAGGTTGGGTTGGGGTGGTATGTTGTGTCATTATTTGTTTTACCATTTTCTGGGATTCTAACAGAACAAACTGATTGTCAGTCAATGTTCCAACCAATTGGATTTTGTTGTTGAGTGGCGTGGTGTATCTTGGGCAGTTCAGTGGTTTCAGTGTCGCTAGCTTAGCACGCTAGTAAACCATAGGCAGAGAATGGGATTCCCGCTAGCATGTTAGCTATCTTTGTATGCTAAGCTAAACGAAAATACGAACAAACAAATCATATTACTTATTACGAAACAAAATGTTAATGTCTGTATATGAAACAGTAGGAATTACAAAAAACTCCCAGTTAATTCCCGTAAATTCCCATAATTTCCTTTAAGATTAAAAAATAATGAATGTCTGCACACACTGGGGTAACTCCCAATATTCAATTGGACACACTACTCCATTGTGTGGACATTCCTTCTTCTTTTCAACTAACACTAAAGTAAACACAACACATTCCACTATGGTGTCATATATCAGCCTATCATCTGTGCAGTTTGTGCTTTATCATGCTTTATCTTGGAAACAAAATACATTTTTTTTCTGTTCATAAAATATCCATCAAAAATGTGTGCTAGAACAAAGTTGAAAACCACAAACATAAATGTTTTGTATTCCAAAGAACACACACTTATCTTTAGCCTAGTTCTACCGTTACAAAGCTGATCACTCACACTCCCTCCATTTGCCTCTCCCTTCCAGCTGCCTGTTCCGATAGCTGTGTTTGTGCTCATGTACAGAGAGAGACTGATAGCCTGCGGTTCCGGGGCTAGAACTCGTCTGCTGGAGAGAGACGAGTTGGCCATGAGGGCCCAGGGCTCTTCCGCCTTAACAACCACCCCATCCCAGAGCAGCTTAGGTAATGGCTCAGCCCACAGTTCTGTTATCTCGCTGCGCTGAAACATAAGGATTAGCATGACTGGGTCACTGTAAAATAGGACTGGGAAAAGTCAGAAATTGTGATAAGCTTTAACCATACAATCGGACTTCTTCTGAACCATTGGCTGCTTCTGGGAGGTGTGTGTGTGTGTGTGTGTGTGTGTGTGTGTGTGTGTGTGTGTGTGTGTGTTGAGTGAGTGAATAATCTGATGAATGGTATCCTTGTGTATTTGAGACAAAATGCCTGCAAACAAGTTCAGTAATGTAATCATAGAATTTCTAATGCAGATAACTCCAGCCTGTTTAGCTGCTGTCGTTATGGAGACCTAACTGGACAGCCGCTGGGGTTTGTCGGCATCCATGTCCTGGCAGGGATGGTGCTGTTCTTTTCAGATGGCATTGTGGTAAGAGACTGCAAACATATTACCGGTACTAATAGAAGCTTCAATATTAGATTGTTTTTGTGTCACAAACTGCTGAAACTTTTATGAGTATAGGCTTCTTACTGTTGATCACATTTTACAGATAACACCTTAAAAGCTATTTGCCGAAAATGGCATAATAGTTGAATAGTGATAACCCTGTGTTACAGACATTCATCCATGTGGGTTACCTCACTCAATTGTACATCACAGGCATTTGATCAACAGTGCAGGGTCCAGTACAATTTGGTATCTATTTTAAACCTTGCAGTCATTTGCTGAATTTACATCCAAATCATTTGCATTTTAAGATCATTCATGACAGTGGGGATAAAGTAAATGTGAATCGGTGTGCTCATTCGCTGGCTTATGTGAATAAAAAATGTGAAAATCAAGGGGGTAGTTGAGAACAGCTTAGAGTTCAAAACCTTCAATTTATCTAATGTGATTAAACCTGTTCCTAATATTTTTAATCACATTTAACTATTATTCTAATCTATAGTGAGCGTTAGTCCTCCCCCCTCTAGCAAATACATTTCTCATTCAACTTAGAGGATATAATGCTTATCTCAAACATTTCCACATAAGGTCACATTCAAAGTTGGATGGAAACCTTACACCTTTTTCCTTATACTTTATACAGATATTCTGTTATATGTTTTCAGTGTACACAGCAAGAGGGCAACTTCCTACAAGGTTGTTTAAAGGTTGTATCAGCAATAGCGGGAATACGTCACTTCGGTTGATGTTCAAACAAAACAGAAAACTAGCTCTCTACTCCCTCCCCCTCCCTCCCGTGCAATTTAATCTCTCCTAAACGTGCATCTCGTCAGTTATTGGCTGAAACACTTTATTTTGCCTTTGAGTGGGTTGCCAACCCTTGTTGGTAGCAGTTGTTTTTGTGTACAGATCTCGGACCCTAGGCTGCCTACAGAGCCTTCGTTAGGAAAGATTAGATGAATGTGTTCATTTATGTTTAGGCCTTTTTTTGGCCTGAAATCGCTGATACAACCTTTAAAGGTGCCATGTGTAAGAATTGAGGTAAAAATATCCAAAAAAATGAGCTACACGCATCAAAAGAATGAGAAGAAATAAGGGTGATGATGTAATTAAAAAAATGACAAGGTATAGTGCTGCAGAGATATCAACCTGAATTAGCATGCTAAATTACTAGCCACAGCCCGACAGGTGTATACTCTTTGGTTCAAGTACTCCCACAAGCCGTGCGAGTTATTCGTGTATTGCAGTTTGGCTGGCGGTTATGTTGCCTGCATACCGCCTCCCATGGCAGAAACTGGTATTATGACACCTGTCGGGCTGTGGCTAGTAATTTAGCATGCTAATACCTCAATTTTTACACATGGCACCTTTAACTGAGACTGACTAAGCTTCATCAAACAAAGCTTCATGCACCTTCAATATGTTTTAAGTGTGTTGAAGACATTAAGACATTTAACATTGTTGCATTTCTATTTAATGCATTTGTATTAATGCTAATTAAGAAATGAATCAATATTGATTATGTTTCCATTAGGGTGCCTATGAGGGGTTTGTGTACTCGTATGCTGTGGCTGAACCCATGTCTCTGCCTCATAAAACGGCTGGTTATCTGACCAGTGTCTTTTGGGCAGCCATCACAGCTGGCCGACTGGCAGCCATACCCCTGTCATACCGCTTTCCGGCCAGTCGCCAACTCACCGTCAACCAGGTAGGTCCTCAGTGTACACAAACTGACTGCACAGTGCACAGTAAAAAGCACCCAACTTCTACAAACAAAAGTAAATAATCAAAAACAAACATCCCCATCCTGTTGCGTTATATGGCATGTTTGATGTAGGTGTGTCTGAGTCTTAATGGGCACCATTGTGCCACGGTGTCATGCTCGGTTGGCAGCTGGCACGTTGTAGCACATCACCGTGGCGGGCACGGCTCTTCAGGTCCAGCAGCATCGCTCAGCACTGACACACCATTTTTTGTTGTGGAGGAGTGTCACTTCAGACGCATCAGTGATATCATAGAACACGCTATCCTCTCACATTCCAGAGGTGCCTATCCCTCTCTGAGATGCCTGAAAGATGCATGGGCTTCTATTGTTATGACATCTTTTTCCTCCTCTCTTGTTTTCCTCTGCACATTCTCTCACTCTCTCTCTCTCTTTCTTTCCATCTTTCTGCTCTCTCTTGCTCCCTCTCTCCATCATGTCTTCCCTGCAGATAGGAATCATGTGCACCTTATTGATGCTTCTCATGCTGTACACCAGCCCTGCGTTCCTGTTTATAGGCACCCTGGTACTAGGCCTTTTCATCAGCAGTGTCTATCCCAGCATGCTGGCTTTCACTGAGGACATGCTGAACTACAGAGGTATAGCCTTGGAAAGTGTTGACATGCTCAACTACAGAGGTATAGCCTTGGAAAGTGTTGACATGCTCAACTACAGAGGTATAGCCTCGGAAAGTGTTGACATGCTCAACTACAGAGGTATAGCTTCGGAAAGTGTTGACATCTAACAGAGGTATAGCCTCGGAAAGTGTTGACATTCTCAACTACAGAGGTATAGCCTCCGAGTATGTCACCATCACAGAAATGACCATTGTGATTTTAAGAACACAGTTAGAGATGGCAGCTGGACTTGTATTGTATTAGTCCTAGTAGTAGCTGCATGTTTGCCTACCAAGTCAGTTAATTCCACAGGGTATCACAATAGGACACTGCCACAATTTTCTTTTTCACTGATCAATCAAGACAGGGTCTCTCGGCATTTATGAGGTTTATTTAGCCTGCTTTGGTTTACTGTAATATTATCATAGAGGAGCAATTGAGAAAGGTCTCTTATTTGTATTGTTCTCCTGTAAAGGTTGTGCCACCACTTTGCTAGTTACCAGTGCCAGCATGGGTGAGATGTTTCTCCAGCTGCTTGTGGGATCTGTAAGTAACTACTGAGCACTTCTGTACTCAGTGTATAAAGCCTTTGCCATAGTCAGACAGTACATGTAGTCATCGCCTGACTTACCATTGGTGCTGATTTCTGTCCTCTTCCCTCTGCAGGTGATGCACAGTCAGGGGAGTTACAGCTTCATGGTGTGTGGAGTCATCTTCAGCATCCTGGGCCTTAGCTCATATCTCTTGCTCCTGTACTGCTGGCGGATTTACAGTGCCCAGTCGACAGGTACCCCACCAAACTCTAGGACACTCACTCTAGGAGTCACAATAAGATGATGTCAAGGGAAAGACTTGACGGGGCTTCAAAGCAAAATTGATGTCTAATGTGAGTGCAGAGACATATTGGAGCATGAGTTTTTACGTAACCAGAGCTAGGGTACAGACAGAGAACAGGACATTTATTTTGGAGGACAACACCAGAATGAATATGTGTTTACAGTCTGGAAGCACCCACAGATGTAGCTAGTTTGGAATAATTTATTGGAAATAGATACAAATCAATACATTAGTAAAATTCATTAGAAAAATGATTGTAAATTAGAAAGTATACTGTAGCTATTTATCTTTGTGAGAAGATGCCTGCCTTCATTTTCAAGTTCAATGGTTGAACTGGCAGAAGGCCAGTGATTTGTCTCTATCTGTGATCCAAAGCTGATTTATTTCTGTGTATGGTAAAAGGTAACCAACATAACAACATAATTTTAAGGTGTGTTTAGATTTTAATAGGCCACATTTAAGAGCCTCTTTTAAGATCTCAATCCCTGGCTCAATGTGTGTGTGTTTTTTTTACAGGTGACGTGGAGAAGAACACAAAGGTAGAGAATGCAGACGTGAATGGTGTGAACCACTGAGGCGGAGGTGTGGCAGGCGGAGGTGTGGCACTGCCACCAGAGTTATTATGGCACAAGGAGAGGCCAGGGAGGGATGATGATGAGAAGAAGGGAACAAGAGAAACATGGCAAGCTGCCGATGACAGGGCTCGTTCTGCTGTGTCACGGGACATGAAATTCATCTCACTACAAAATCAAAACTGCACACAGATCAAAGACTAAAGATGTACATAATTACCAGTTTTAGATAGAAACTGTTAATTGTTTTACATATGAATGAATGAAAACGTTTATTTTTGTAGAAATAACAAACATTCAACTCACCAAATTGCTTCCTGGAGCCTACTGTTTATGTTTTGTCATTTTGTTGTGGATTGTTTGAGGGTAAGAATTTCTGATGCTGAGCAATTATGACCTACATGTAGCACTAACATAGCTGACATTTCCACTCCCCAATGCTATAAGAGTACGTGATTATGTCCATTCATTGTGTCTAGCAGGACAGTGCCTAGTAAACAACCATTGAAATGACACATTTCTGGATGGACAGATATACTTATCCTGATTGAGAAGGAAGAAGGGAACGTTGAGGTTTCTAAAATGTGAAAAATCATGCATCTTTCTCTTTCTATGAAGGTTGATTAGTGGTTTGTTGAACATAAAACCTGAAGTGTGATCAAATTTCACAGAAGTGAACATTCCTGGTGGACTTTTTTCTCTTGAACTTCTAAATTTGAATGTTGTGTAAAAATGGTCAATTATTCACTTTAAACCATAAACAAAATGACAAGCAACAAGACAATTGCCATGAACTTTTGCCCTGGCTTGTCAAATGTGACAATAAACACCTCGGGCTTTAGGCTGAACATACCACATATTTTGTTTAGTAGTATACCCCTCCTGTGAGACAGGGTTGCTGTTTAAGCGTTTAATATCCTTTGATATCCTGGATGTCTTCACTCACTAGACTTTAAGCATTCATGGTTGTAAATCATTGTTGTCGTCCTCTAAACATCTTAACTCTCACAGACATAAGGGCAGGAGACAGGGCAACAGTGAATGGATCTGACCTGGACAAAAAGTCTATCCAATACTGAACTGAGAAAATTCTGTGAAAGCAGGAGATAACTTCTGATAGTCCATAAATTAATGAATTACTGTGCATGGACAAATCAAATGGATAAAGGCAAATAGTGGAGGATGTTTTTCTTCACAACTCCCTCAATAAACTATAATATAGCCGATTTTGTGAAATTAAAGTAAACATGTAAACTAAATTATGTAATCAGGTTTAAAAATCAAGTACCTATACAGAGGACACGGTTGAAAAAAAAACCTTGTTATCCCACTCAGTCACTTGCAATTGCATAACACTGCAAACTTGTCCATGACCGTCGTAGTAAATCCATTGTTGGAAATATCCCATTACATTTGTGAGCGGGATGGAAGTGTTCCTTTTAAACTGCAAATGCACTTTGGTACAATATATGTGTAAGTTGCAGACCGACTAGTCTTGACAAAGCAATTCATTGTAGCTCAGAAGCCATGGTTTATACCTCTCAGCATCAGTCTGCTTCAGTTGTTGCCCCCACAGGAGGATTACTATCATTATCCCTACAATCACTGAGAATATTGAATTATTAGAAATGAATGTATGTTATCAAAAAAGCACAAGCTTATTTCGGCTTTTTAATCAATTAGTTTATTTGTTGACCCCTTGCATTCCCCCCCTTTCAGCAAGATTCCTACACTTTCACATGTTCTACAAGGAGCACGTTCTACAAAAAGCCACACAGCCGCAGTTGACAAACACCATATTTAATGTATTTCCTGTTTTGATTCCAACAGATTTACCACTCAACCTCTATTTACAGTACAAGGAACACTCCAATTAACATTAAGCTTGTAAACATTTGGCATTTAAACATTTGAGTTAAACAACAGGAAAATAATTGTTCTTTATTTGACAAAATACATTTGCAAGAGCTGATGACTTCCAAAGCAATGGGATATATCAGTACCATATACACAAGAGGAAAAGGCAACCATTTATAACTCCTATGGACCACATCTACT
The DNA here is from genome assembly GCF_018492685.1 of Alosa sapidissima. Classification (NCBI taxonomy): domain Eukaryota; kingdom Metazoa; phylum Chordata; class Actinopteri; order Clupeiformes; family Clupeidae; genus Alosa; species Alosa sapidissima. The sequence goes on from NC_055960.1 coordinate 19,601,705, forward strand.
TGTCTCTGTTCTAACCTTTATGCTAGCATTTCTCGAGGAGTACAATGCAAAATTGGATGGCTATTAGTCATTTGAATATTATCAAAACTATAGTAAGTAAAATATAGCATATCTCGCTCATACTATATCACTAGCATAGAAATGTAAATTAGGAGAGAAAATAGACATTTGCTGAGCTTGACTTGTAAAAGTCTGTTGGGATTTTAACTTTTTAAGAGCCCACCTGTGCAGCAGTATAAAGTACTTTGTGCATAGACTTACTTATTTTTTTTATCAAAGTGGGATGTATTAAAATATCTTTTCAGATAATAATGATACAATTATATAACATTACCTTTTCCCAGAGTAGAGTTAATCTCTATCTCTATGAAACTGCACCTTGAACTAAGACTTACCATTTAAAACCACTGTGGTTTAGGACTATACGTAAGTGATATTTCACAGAAGATATCCGCTGGGGTTAAAAATAATTATTTTTAGGTCACCTTTTAGTTGGATAAATAAACCTTTTTAAGTGCCAATACTGTCAAGCATCACTACTTTAGCATCAAAACACTGTACAACACATTAGCTTGGTTCAGTTAGGCTGCTACGTTCAAACCTTCAGTGTTACAAAGGATAGGTCCACTGACTGGTCCGATTTGATAAGGAAAACAAACAAACAAATAAACAAACAAACAAACCTATCCACTAAAACAAACCAAACAATGTTGATTATAATTTCAATCCATCTTGGGAAATCAATAGTACAACACCCACAAGGGGACAAAGGAAGAAAAAAGTATACACAGAAAATCCACAGAATGAGAAGGTCTAAAATCAGTCATTATGCACCATGTTCGGTATGTTGTGAGCTTGCAGTACACACATTATAACCACTCCCGCAGGAGGCATTAGAAATTGATGGAAGCCTTTAGTACATCACCCGCATCAGTGGTACACAGGCCACAAGAACATACACAAAACAAAACAAAAGTGAAGACTCCATAGACTGGTGGAAACAAGGTTACAGGAGGGCAATATTATGTCTAACAGTAGAAAACCAACAGAGTGTGTAAGTGCTGATACCCATACTTTCTCTTTTAAAATTAAAAATGTTCTATAATTGTTATAATTTTCTCATATTCTATAGCACAGAAGGTCTGCTATTCAAAACATGGGGCCACACAAGGTACACCAGGAATCCTGTGTATAAGAACATGGTTTTAGTCATTCATGGGCTGTAGAGATCAGCATGCCATCCTGCATACTGAGGAATGAACAGAAATGGAAAAATAGTCGTTTCCAGAAAAGCAACTGCATCATGACCCTAGCAATCATTTCTTGCTGATGAGGACCCTGCTAGCTGAGAATGCACAGCCAACAACCTCATCTCATTTGGCAAATACATCCATCCAGCAAAATAAGGCACCATGTGCATGGCCTTTTCATTCCAACATTGTGTTCATGCTGTGCAGTAGAATTCTCTGTAGAATAGATTTGATTTCAGAATAGTCAGAGGTCAATTAAGTATGGCTTAAAAAGAGTAAAAACAAAAACATAATTTTAGACCCTCACATTTATCCAAGAAAGGAGAAATTATTATAAAATTGGTGATAGAACCTGACATATTCTAGATCTTGTTACATGACAAGACCATGCATCATAATACCTGAGATATTTCTTTCTGAGGTTTTAAGGGAGTGTGAGTGAGATCAAATAATTCCCATGTTATGTGAGGGGAAAACATAACGAAACAGCTTGATATCCTTGAGACGACTCTAATACAGCCTGATACTGTGGACCTACTGTAGATTACTTATTAACTAACTAACTCCACTGACTCCTGCTCACAAATGTAACACTAGTGGCCTTGTTTGTGAGAAGCTGCATGTCCTAACGCCAGAGAAGGAACAGGGGAAAGAGGGGGTTGGCGTTGGGGGGGGTGGGTTAAGTCACTTGGGGATAGATTTGAACACACAAGTACACGCAAGGTCAAAAGTCTCCCAAATAGATTAGATTAAGTGCGTACAATTAAAATACAAGTTCCAGTTTCGAGTGGGTTTTTAAGTGCTGGTGTAGTTTGTCTTCAAAGCGTGGCTTTCTCCTTCAGGATAGAGGTAGGGGACTGCACTTAGGAGGCAAGTGCACAGAAGTGACAAATTCTGAGACAAATAGTAAATACAATCTGCAGTGCCAAAAGGTGAAGGAAAGCATACTGATGATTGAGATCCTTTTAGTCTACAACTGATGACAATCTACATAGAAAACCGCAAAAGGCCAATGGCCAAGAAAGCTGCTCATGTTCTAGATAGAGATAGATAGATACTTTTGATCCCCAGGGGAAATTCAAGAATGTCCTGTGAGCGAGGGAGATGTGTTGGCAACAATGACAGGGATGCAGACCACACGCTACGCTGCAGGTTACAAAACAGAATTGTTAATAGACCCTTTCAACAATAAAAACAAAAACAATGCTTGAACGTTCTATTTGGGCCCCAATCTACTTCCTCTGCATTAAGATAACATATGGAATGTTAAAAAGGAAGTCTTGTGGGGCCAACTATGATGCTGATAATGGAACTCTCTTGAAAGGGTCTATACATGTCACTATTCCTCAGTGCCTTTTCCCTGAAACTGTGTTTGAATAACCTGTTTTTTCTCCCTTCATGCAAAGGGCTGGATTCGGTCAAAGCAGGTAAGTTGCTCTGTGCCAAGGGCAGTGCAGTCAACAAGATTTCCACACTGTCGTTGCAGCATTTATCTGTTCTTTATGGGTAAAAAAAATTGGAAATATTATGTGGATATCAATTATCCTTGTTTTTTTACCCCAACTATTCTCCTTGAGAAATGTCAATGTTAGAAGGTGTGCACTCAAACAGGCGTCTAGAAATGTCCATGTCAGAAACCAATAAAGATGAATTACTGCCTATGGTCAGCCGTCTTGGATACCTGCCAGCTCGATGGTGTTTTTGCCCCCAACGTTGTCACCGCTGACTTAAAGGCACCTAATCCTAAATCTAACCCCAACCCTAACCTTAACCCATGCCTAACCCTAGTGCCTTCCAGTCAGCGATGCCTTGAAGACAACGTTGGGGGCATAAAACACCAAGAAACTACCTGCCACTGCACTTAGAAATACCTCCGTGGGATTACCAAGCAATGGGTGACATGCGGTATGTTCATACAATTCTGTGCCGTCAACAGCCTTGGCCGTCCCAAGTTATCCCCAGCTGGGGCTGCCTCTGAGTGCAAATTGTTCTAGACTTTCCCTTCTTCTGTGAGTCACATTAACTTTCAAAAATGAAAACCGTTAATGGAGGCTTAGAAGGATACAGGAGCCCATTGAGCTCTGAAGGCAGTTCGACTTGTCAGGACTCCTCATAGCCCATTACAGTATTTTACAGGGGATTATCTATCCAAGTTGCCCGTTCGGTGAACTCCTGCCTAACAGTGGGAAATGTAATTTTGTAATAATGTAATACTACAGGCAAATTTGTGGCGAGACACTGATGGCATTAACACCAGTTAATCTCAGATTGCTGTCACAACACTGAGTAGCCCAAGCAATTTTTGCAGAAAGGTGCAGACGAGAGAAGGTCACAATTAGGTCGGAGGGTTTCAACTATGAGGCCATCTTGGGGCGAACTCTCCTAAAACATATTACATAAGGTTAACAGAGCGAGCAAATAGGCATCGATAGTTGGTCAGGCTGAGTCATCACAGAGCACATACTTAGGACACATGTTAAAAAACATGTTTAAAAAAAAGAATATTCATTACAAGAAGTTCAGCCCAGCCGCATCCATGAAGGGCACTTGAAGTTCAACATTACACCAGTAAAAGTTTAAAAGGACAATCCTTACATCATCCACATGAGGCCTTGCCATTGGTTAGCGGACAGAGAGGCCTGATTGGTGCGTGGTCATGTGACGCAGCAGCTTCACCACTGGCCAGGCTCCCTTTCAGCTCGTGCGTCTGAGCTTTTCCTGAGGGTGGAGCCTGCTTGGCGATGAGCATTTCCAAGAGCGGGAAACACAACAGGATAAGAGCCTGGTCCTCCCCACCCCATCTTCAGCAATCGTAATCCAACAGTGGAAACATTCCGCTATCGAGCCTCACCTTAGAAAAACAAAACAAACGACAAATTGCGACAGCAAACGCAGGCCCCTGATTTTGGTTTTCAGACGGGAACAGATTTTGGACGTGAGGAAAAAAATGGAGAGCGAAGAGGCCTGGGCGGTGAGAGATGGCGTGGGTGATGCGGATGGGGCCGGAGCGGAGCGGGGCTTATGTCTTTGGGGGGTCCGGCGAGAGTGGCCCGGGGGTGGTGGTGCCGTCCAGGCTGTGTACTGGCAAGGTGAACTGTGTGTTGAGCACGGAGGGGAACTGCAACACAAACACAACGTTCTGGGTGAGAGAAGGATTTCAATGTGTGTTGAATGTGTGACGTGTTGATTATTGTTGTTATCTGCAACAAAGTCTGGTGTGTATGTTGTCTGCACTCTGTACATTTGTGGGTGTGTGAGTGTGTGTTTGTGTGTGTGTGTGTGTGTGTGTGTGTGTGTGTGTGTGTGTGTGAGTATGTGCGTGTCCGTGTGTGTGTGCGTGTGTGTGACAGACCTGGAACAGTGTGTGGTGGCCCTGTCTGCGTGCGGGGCTGAGAGGGGCGACTGGACTGAGTGTGCTCCAGAAGTGGATGTTGGACAGCAGAGGACTCGGTGTCAGCAGCAGCGTGGGAGTCTGATAAAAAAATAAAACTCTCACTTACTTTGCTGTACTGTTACACCATTCACTGACCTGGGACCAGTCGTCCCTGGTCCACAGACTCAAAATACCACTGACAAAACTGGTTCACCATAAAATAGTGATTGGCATTACTGTGATGTTCTTACAACACTGAAAGTAAATCTGCTGAATGACTTAAAGTAGACAAAAACAAAAGTAAACAAAAGGAAAGGAAATAAAACATGTTGGTGGTCAAACCAGTAGGATTCTGCATCACATGATGAAATCAGATGAGGTCATATCCTGTGTCACTGAAGTGCTTGGATTATTCCTGTCAAATGTGCCCATTGTGTGGCTCTAATGGTATAATGCAATAATGAGACTTGCTGCCAAATCACATCACAACAACTTGCACAACTCTGCCTAAGCAAACATCTGGCTAGATCAAGGCTGTACACCATTCGGTCTTTAGTTCTTTTGTTATTAAGTTCATCTTTGTTCCATTAAATAAACTGAAATCATTGTATATCATCACACAGTACCACACCATATCTTTCCAAATATAGTTTTGCTGTTACTAAGCTTACTGAGACTTACAAATCATAACAATCAAATCAATATTATATCACAATACCACAGAAGAACATTCTCCATCTTCCATCTTCATATTTTCATGAGCTAACTCTAACCTATGTCACTCCAAATGACTTTCTCATGGTCTCAGTCTCAGACATGTTTCTTTCTTGAGCTCTTGAGTGTGCGGCAGCACTGCCACCTACTGCACTGGAGATGCAATTTCTGTCATCTTCTACTTGGAGAGTCTATCTCTAACACATCGCGGCCACGTGATGCATGTTAATTATAAACTCTGGACTCTGACTTGGCACTCACTGTATTGTATTTTGTGCTTTTATCTGTAATCTGATGTCACTGCTACTCTTACTGTATTTGAATGTACAATATGTGATTGATAATTTATTATTTGTATGTTCTGGAACATACAAAAATGTAGTCTACCCCAGGAAGACTAGTCTGCCACTTCTGTGTCAACTAATGGGGATCCGCAACTAAATAATAAACAATAAACAATAAACCTCATTTCGTCTTGACATAAAGCGCAGTCTATGGGCTGCACTCGGTGAAAAAAAAAAACATGTGGTTGTATTTGTTCACTGAAAATGTCAAATAACTATTCTGATGAGCTAGATAGAATGGCAAAAGCATTACTGTCTGAAGTTAATGGCTTGAATTCAGAGTGCCCCTACAAACTACCAGCTGGCTCATAGAAAAATGACCCGACTTATGACCATTGAGTGTAATTTTTTAATTTACTCCAGCTGTCCAGCTGCGTTTGTTTTCACAGAGCTGTCCCAAACTGAAAATGGCTGCGATGTTGAGAATATATATATATATATATATATATATATATATATATTTTTTTTTTTTTTAATGACGGTAAGCTTTCTCCTTCCATTACATTCATACCTGAGTAGCTTTGTGTTTGTGTATGAACACAGGTGTGTGTGTGTGGTCTCACCTGCAGAAAAGCCGGTGTGAGCGAGGCGGTGGGCAGCGAGGGGCTGGACAGGCCCATGGGGCTTAGGTCCGAGCTGGTCACCACCAGCGTGGGCATCAGCTCCAGGCCTTTGGGCTTGCGGAGCTTTCCGCTCTGGCTGCGGGCTGGAGAGAGCTGCACCTCGTTCCCCTGTCCTGTGCTCGAGAACACACTGGAGATGGACTGGCTCTGTGCAGAACGAGAGGAGGGGGTCAGTTGTAAACATGTGCCTCCACATCTGCTGACAATGCCTACTCCTTAAAGGGTTAAAGTTTGGGGGTATTATTAACTTGAACAGAGTTATATAAACCTCATCTAAATGATGGGCTGAGAAGTAGCTGGTGACCTTCTTCAAGGGTCTGTGTCCTGGCAATGACATATAGGACATAGGGCAGGGTAGGCATCATATTTTATGTAAACTTTTCCAAACAAAGACTTATTAAGGCACAACAAAGGCTTATTGAGAAAGCAGTAGGGCCACAGTGCTGGACGTAGGAAGAGACACCCGAATAAGCCTACCTGTAGCGAAATCTCTGATGGCTGGGAGGAGATGGATTCGATGTCGCTGTCGATCACCAGCTCCTGGGTGGAGTCCTGCAGCGCGCTGGGTGAGGGTGAGCGGGAGTTGAGCCCCACCAGGCTGAATACTGGTATCTGGGAGCTGGTGGCCAGGGTCTCCTCAAATGCACCGGTCGTCTGAGGCATAGCCATCTGGCTGCCAGTCACATCCACGTCACCGGCCGCCAGTGGTGGGGCTTGGAGGGAATGCACCATTGTCTGCGTGGGAGACCCCAACGGGGGCTTGTCGGCTGCGGCGGATGCAGATGACCGGCTGGTTGGGATGGTCCCGAACCGGATGACAGACGGGGAGGAGGACTGCTGCTGTGGCTGATATATCTGAACCTCTTGGGCTCCTTTCTTCTCCGCCAGCTTCTCGCCCGGGTTCTCCATCTTGATGGACTTGAAGAGCTGCGTGCCGGACTGCAGAGAGGTCAGCGTGAAGGTGGTGTACAGACCCGAGTGGATGTAGTCGTTCCGGCCGGTGGTTTTGCCCTGTCCGCCGGCCCCGGCCCCTCCGGCCCTCTCCAACACTCCGCTCTTGTTCTCCTTCTCCTTCAGCTGGCCGCTGGGGCTCCTGTCCATCACGGGCAAGGCCCCGCCCAGACCCCCTTCCCCTGCCCCCTCGGCCCGGCTCAGCGGCTCCCCCTTCAGGATGTCTGGGTAGGAGACGAATCGGTACACAAACTTCTGCCCGTTCACTTTCTTGATGATGTTCTAAAGGGAGGCGGGTCAAGTGTAGGAGGAAGGAAGCGAAAGGAAGAGAGCTCGATTTAGCAGCAATCATTACGTGGGACAACGCAGCTAACGTCATTACCAGATGCCTTGTCTATCCAGACACTCCTCACACATCTAAATACAGCGGCAAACGCTGGTTTTGCTGCTGCTCTCAAATCAACTGTCTCCTCCAATTACACTGACAACCACTGGGATGCCAAAACTGTCAAGGGTAGTCAAGTGATGGCCCTAACTGTCTACATCTGCTAACAAAAAATATACTTTTATATATATATATATATATATATATATATATATATATATATATCTGTGATAAAACTTTGATAAAACTTTGATCTGTATTTCTCTGAGAGATCGTAAACCACACACAGACTGGCAAGTGAGGTTTTGGCATTGGGGCATAGAGCTCTTAGTGAGAGGACATGTCAACAATGCAGTGAGCATTTGTGTATGGCGGGACAACACGGATACATACTGAGCATAACACCCATTTTTCTTTGTTGTCAACAGATGGCATGGAAGCCCGCTAGCTTCCCACAGCTGGAGACCTCGCTGCTAAATATTCTAATGTGGGTGAAAAAAAGGCTTAGCTGAAGCTTCATTTGGCAACTCTATTACAATAGCACTGATATGGATAAACTGCAAAATCAACTGCTGGCCCCAATCTTTGTGGATTACGTTAACTCAAAAAGTGGCTGACAATTTTTTTTTTTAATGATAATCATTTGAAAAAGAAACCATTCAAATGTACTTTCTTCACCAGATATGTAACCTAACTCTATTGACAAAATGTAGGGGGCTGTTGAACAGAACTGTTCTGCAGGACGCCAACCCTGACTGGACATTGATGACTTTTTCAAAGGTATAATTTGCAACTACAACTTTAAAAAGACCTGCCATCAGGGTCTAACTGACTACTAACGGACCGCTATAGTAAGTACAATAGTTAATGGCATAAATTCTAATAAAATTGCATTTTGAATAGGTATTCATACCAAACTCTAAAAATGAATTGACATCAATTGTAAAAGGGGCAGAAAAGACAGTGTCTGCAACTCTCTAAGGAGACAGAACGCGTCTTCTGTTTGTGGCCCTCCACCCAGACGCTTTAGACATCCCACCCCGTAACATAGGCTACCGCCACGGCTAAACAACCTGCAATTACAGTCATGCAGCAGCTTTCAGCAGCTCTGAGGAATGTGAGGGGGGGAGAGGAAAACCATGGTGACACTACTCCACCCTGATCCTACGCCGCCCAGCGCTAGCCTCCCACACACGGACAATCCACCAGCACAGGTGGAGAAAAACACTGGGCCCAAGGAAAGAGTGATGGGGAACTGACATTAAAGAGGCAGTCAAAAGACTTGCCCTGCAAACACTGACAGCAGCAATTGTTAGTAATAAAAGCTAGCTAGCTTGCTAAAGGTCTGCAATTTGAATCCAGCAAATTGTTTTGGCCAAATTCAGTGAGTTGCAACAGTCCTCTTGCCACCTATTACGTGTGTGCACGCACTCAAAGAACAGAGGTGTTCATAGTCCTACCTATCTAAAAGTGAAACAAGCCATATACCAAGCCATACACCATTCCAGCCATTCAGCTTCAGGAGTATGAGAGGGAGGGGTGTAATTTGATTACATGCTGCTGTTCTTAAATATCAACAACCAGAATGCCATTTTTTTAAATTTGAGTTTGTGCTGTTCCTCCATCATCACAGTTTCCAACCAGGAGGCTGGAGCCCAAATCTACACTGTGAATAGCTGAAGTGGCTGACGTTTATCTCACTGTCACTTCGCCATACTCGAAGCATGAACATAAAAAAGGTAAATCCTTGCATATTGTTGCAATAAAGTAGGGAGATTGATTATATAAATACACAATACTAATGTGTGCCTTATTGCAATAAATGACTTCTAACCAAAACATATCAGAAAATAATGAAAAGCATTAAACTAATTTTAGACTGAATTTCTTTCTTTAATACATGCTATTTTAAACAACAAACAGTAAACAAAAACTCTACAATTATAGTAGCTCTACACTAAGTATCCTATAGCCTAGCTTTTGGTCATGTGAAGGGGCATTCAGTTCTATCTTAGCTGTCAACAAAGAGACAGCGATCTATGAACAGCAGCATTATCCAAGAGCGAAGTCAGTTCAGTGCCACTTCACCCACCACCTGCCGCTAGCTTTCCTCAACTCAACCGATTACCCTGTCAACATCATCAATATTTCTTAGCACGTTGGACCCGAGGAGTGAGTGAAATCTTATGTGAGAATTTCTACTTGATGCTGATTAAGATTCATTCATTACAAACTTTAGCGACTTTTCTTCATGTGAGTGACGGAGGTCAAAGCAATAGTGAAGATGACCTCACATATGCCCTAAGGATCACTATGCAATGCCCTGAAAACCCATTACAAACCTGCAGCAAAGGCTAATAATGCATAGGGGTGTGATCATTGATATGTGTAAACTGGTAAAACAGCCTTCCGTGCTTCCTTCAGAGTGCCACTTTTATGTGTGGAAAGACTTTGACAACAGCAATCACATATTTCCCCTTTAAAGGTGCTAATAGGATTCAAGCTGTCTTGAATGCACCATTACCAGTACTATGTTATATTATTTATTAATTATATAAATAATTAAATGCGATGAGACACTTCCTTTGATTTGCATGTATTCGATATAGCATCCTTAGGTCCAAAGTGGCATTCTGAGCGAGTGTGAGCCAAAACTAGCAGACTAGCATGCTAACTAAAGTATATGTCTTTGCAACACAGAGCATAGTCATTTTTCACATTACATCAAAGAGGTTATTTTTCACATACTCTTGCTATTCCTAAATAATATTTGAATGTTTCAAACTGATCATACACATGCCCTTAATACCCTTAAGCCAAGGTATTTTATAATACCCATATTAACTATCAATACTTAAAAGATGTCTACTGAAATACTTGTCCAAATATCACAGTAATAATAAGACCCCCCCAACCCTCCCCCCCCTTCAATCCAACCTTGACAAACTGCACGTTTGGTAGAGTGCAAAGTACCTTCTCGTAGTAATAGCGCAGGGCCCGGCTCAGCTTGTCATAGTTCATGTTGGGTTTGTTCTTGCGCGCGCCCCACAGCTTGGCTACCTCCTCGGCCTGCAGCAGCTTAAACTCGCCCTCCTGGTTGGTCCAGCAGATGAGCTGCTCCTGGCTCCGGTCCAGGAGAAGCTGCAGCAGGAACTGCCACAGGGTGACCGAGCTGTCCATGGCATCCAGCTTCACGTGCACACACACACGCACGCACACACGCACACAACACACGACACAACACACACACACACACACACACACACACACACACACACACAAACACGCACACAACACACGACACAACACACAACTTTAGTCTGGGTGGGTCAAGGCAGGGGGATGCATTGCACTTTCTGCAGGGAGATTGTTGCACTCTCTGCTCTACAATGTATCATATCAAGACTTAGCCTACAACCAAAAAATTTGTACTCTTGTGTGACACAGAAATAGGACACAAGCTACTCATACAACAGTGCACACCAGGATCCATAATGAATAGGCCTAATCTGGGGTGCGTTTCCCAAAACCATAGTTGCTAACTAATGCAATTTCCCATTGCCAACCAACTAAGTTGCTAACAGGTTAGCAACTATGGTTTTGGGAAATGCGTCCCTGATAATTTTAATGCTCTGCGAACTTCTGTGCCCTTTTCAAACTCACAGCAGTATGTTCACAATGTCTTTTCGCCCAATATTCATGTTTGAGGAGGATTAATGATAAGAGTCTACATGTCTTAACAGAAATACTTTGTTCCAGACTGCAAAGACTGTGAGATAGGCCTAAACCTGTATGACAAGCATGCAGGTCAAAGCAGGCCACAAAACAAAACATCACAAAACAACCACAATCTCACATAGAGCTTCCTTCGAAGAATATCACATACTGACAATTGGGGTCATCTGAAACCAGAAACTATTTTCCGTCTTGCCAACTTACTGCTTCTGAGTCCAGCCATCCCATATCACATTGCCTGACACAGTATTAATACCTCTAACAGAGTATCTAGGCTAGTGAACTTCTTGACTAAATTTCTGGTTCCACTTTTCTGAGAGGACTACTGTACTTACACTTAACTTGTTACAACAACCAACTCTGGTTGGATATGTTATTCACACCAGCCAATAACAAACCTGACCGTCAATGAACTCTTCTTTAGTGGGCTACAAGTTACAGTATGTGGCTATATGTTTTTGTTTTCAACCAACTAGAGAACCACACCTAATCAATACAATTGGATTGTATGAGAACTGGGATCGCATGATTGATTAATCAAATGAATGGTTTTGCTTTTGTGGATTTTACAGCACATTGTATAGCTGTGTGGCATATAATATCACTGCTTAAAACGTTGTTGCAAATTGCAAATTAAGAAGGGATGCAACATAATGACTTTAGAATCATCGAAGTATCGTTCCTCGTTCAGAGTGGAGGGTTCTTAATGAAGAGAAACTTCGTGGACATCTTTCACTGGCATCTCTGAAGCATGCAACTGCGTCAAAATAAGCTGTCTACTACAGCCTGGTTTGTGAAGTCCCCTTTGTTAACCCCCATTCTTATATCATAGCCGGTGTGGAATAGATTATTGCAGGCACCGAGTAGCCTACGCTGCGTGAATGGCTGCGTGGTAAAATGTAAGCAAATACTCTGACTCATATTTGCCCAAGCGGGAAAAAAACTCCAAAAGCAACACACCTCCCACACACTGACAAAAACATTAATGTGTGATGAGACTCTAGTCTACTAAAAAAGAAATGTGTCCGTGCCATAGCAGAATGTCTCGCACAAGACCAGTAGCAACTAGAGATAGAAAGCCCCGTAGTCTGAACATGTAACGTAACTCAATGTTAACTTAACGTTGCATCTGCAACCGCAGGTGGTTACTTACAAGGATCAACAACAGTGTCCCCCATTAAATCAAACAGACCATGAGACTGTCGCTAGTCACACATTAGTAAACTATTCTATATTGATTGATGAAAACGTGTCAAAATCCCGCAAATCGTTAACGTTTCCATTTATGATGTGCTAGCTACCGATCTAACTAATTTAACTTAGCTAGTAAATACCAAATTAAAAACAAAGCTAACTGTAAGAACTATGTTTTACAAGTATCATTCGTTAACTATTTATTGGACTGTAAGAAAGTTGTTATAACTCTGGCTAACCGGGACACGCACGGCAAGGCAAATTCTATGGCTAAACAGCTAGTTCTAGCTATAGCTAATGTCAGTTTTAGGCACAGTGCTTAGCTACTAGCTAGCTACGGTTCAATTTGACTGACAACAAAATCGCCCGGGGGGTACTCATGAAATTCATTTCTCGGAGCCTCTCTTACCTTACTTGCCGATGTTTTTTATTCCAATCTTGGGCAGTCCACAGAAACCTAAGTAATTTCTACTTAGGTGGCTACATTTTTAATTCTTGATCTGCAGAATTGCATTAGGTTCTGCCGTGAAGAGACAAGTTTGTTGGAAAAACAAATCTACAAAAAATGTTTGAGGTCCTTATAGCAATTGTTAACAGGAACAAATCTCTCTCAGAACAGGAAATTAAGACTGCTGAGATCACTTCCTTTTTTGTTTGCTAGTATTTTCATAAATATGCTTTTAGCTCCCTCAGTGGTCATTTGGAGGCGCGCTGCATATGCATCTCGGATAGCCTACAGAGGCCAAATCTGCTTACGTGTGGTTATTTTTCTCTGACAAATTAGATTTCTGCCATAATTTAGCACACTACACCTTATTGTTAATGTTAACGGGATGTCAAGAGTAGCCAGTGGAGAGACCTACTAAAAACTGGTGCGTGGGAGATTTTACTCTGCATCGCTTGGTAGTTGGATGGGTGGGATCTATTGCCTACTGTTGATTAAAAACAGCTTGGGTTATGGTTTATTTTTTATTCCACCTTTTGGTCTCTGTTTTTCGTACTTATGTCTAGGTGGTTGTCGCATCTTTATCCTCATTTATTTACTTTTAAATGTGTTTAATACAAATGTATTTAGGCCTACCTGTAGCTCTATATGATAATCAAATTATGACCCACACAATAGCCTACTACAGCACTATCCTATTAATCTAATATTAGTCTAATAATCACCCAATACCATTATACTGACTCTGATGCCCCGTCCACCTAAACCAGGGGGAAATACATTATATCTGAAATATCTTCTCACAACCTCAATGACCTCTCATATGGGTTAAATGCCTATTATTTCAGAAATAGGGCCTCTTTGCATTACCTTTGACCTTTCATCAAAATGAACAACAGTTCTTTGAGGCACATACATAGTACAGTATGTGCCTCAAAGTATAGCTAAGTATGTAGCTAAGTACCACCAGGGGGCGTGTGGCAGCCCAGGGAGGGTTGTACATTCCCCATTGATTACTTAAGAATCGTGAGTAAAAGCTTCATCACTCCTGAACAGCCCTCAGGGGTGGTGTCACCACTACACTGCCAGTGTGAAGGTCCCTGTCAATTCATCTTCTTTGGACATACTTGGAATTCGTCATATTCACTTTGTATGTAATAGAAGCTGTTCGGTAGGCTTAAACTGTTCACATTGTAAAGCTACAAGTACATGCACAATTTGAAACATTGGCCTACATACACAATCGTGTGTGAGTCTCTGTGTGTACGCTATTCACTGCTCTGGAAAACAACATAACTACATAGCTTGTCTGATGGCACACCTGCCGACAGTTAATGTGGTTCAGAATTATGTCTCCACATAATGAAGATATTGTCAGATAAGACAGGATATACAAAGAGCTAAGTGTAGAGGTTACAGACTATCAGATGGTTCATGATCATCCTGTTGCCCATGCACAGTAAATTCATATCCTTAGTCGATTTGTATTGCCTTGCATGCTGTTGAGTCTTGAGTGAATTATACGGATTCTAGCGATGTAGGTCATATACTGAGTGAATGAGTATATTTAGAAGGAAACCTCTACTTTGACAACCAGTAATCAGTCCTGGGTCTAGTTTAATCTAGTCTAGTCCTGGGCTTCAGAGACTCTCCAGTTTGATGCCCTGATGTTGCTCTGCAGCACCAGTAAATCAGACAGACACAGGAGACTGGGAAGGTTGAGGCTCTCTGGTGATAAAGGAGACAAAGAACAGCGATAAAAAAAATGTCGCCTCAGTCCTGAAGGCTTTTCAGTGACCCATTTTCCCAGCTGTAAAGCAGTGGGAGGAGGGAGTGCCCGAGGATCCACGGGGAGAGGGGTGTTCTAAAGGTCTGTTGGGAAAAGAGGAAGAACAAAAAATCCCCCTCTCTGCTCTCCAGATGCCGATAAAATCCCGTATCTCTGCCCTGTGATGACTGGATGCATTTGAACCTTTCATATGGGCTCTGCCCAGGTATTTTTAGCATTGCTGTGGAGGTTGATGTTAGGTCAGTTTAGGGAGAGGCGGCCACACCTTCTCCAGCTCACTGTGAAATGGAACATACAGAGCGCAGTTTGGCACAAAAACCCAGACATTCCAGTCCAACAAGCACGCTAGGCTCCTAGAATGCCTTTGCTCCTTGCAGCCAACATCACACAGAACACTCCCACATATTTCAGCTCGGCAGCAACTTCCTCAGCCTGACACAAACTAGCATTCTCCTCCCTCAAACCCACTGCATTCTATTCTTTTCTCAAAGTGACAGAAACAGAAAGGCAACAGAGTAAGCTGGCCTATAATGAGTCGAGCTTCCCTACATGTTATGCAATAGTTACAACAGTCTGGGGATTGTTGCATTCATTGGTGAAAAGTAGCTTCAATCTTAATTGTATCACATATCCCACATCCCACCCTACATACCAGTTTGAATCTGTAAATATTTTTAAACTGGGACGGCATTCAGAGAGCACAAGTTTATGCTATGGCTATGGTCTCTCAATGGTAAAGACAGTGAAAAGAAAACATCACAAATCCACCCCACAAAAATAGTGAGATTTCTCATTGGCCCATTGGCCAGGTTTTGCATAATGCTGCAGATAGACAAACAACTAAATAACTAAAACTAATAAACAAGTAGAAAGAGAAACAAACCAAATCAAACATTTTTTGGTAGAGGTAAAAATGTCACTTTCCAATGCAAGTCTTTTTTGTTTTTTTATTTATTATACATAGGAAAATAGCATTTGACATGTTCAAAAATAGAACCTATACTGTATTTCACCATCTCTACAGTAGAGAGGCTACATCTGATGGCTTTGTTAATGAGTACAGTTAAACTGAGTAGCATGACTCTCCTGGTAAGGCAACGGAAAATGTTTCGAAAACGAGGGATTGTATTTGGCATTTGGATTAGTGTCATACTGTAAAGAAATGAAAGCTTGTCATTGCTTCCCAAAACATGATGATGAACAATACAGATGACCCCTATAAGATATTATAAAAGTGTTATTCCTATATCAGTCCAGTTGTATACTTGGGTGCCAGGAACTCTATACATGAAATAGGCTTTGACATGTTTAGATCGCCATCACACAGACCCTCATTCATAGACCTATTGGAAATTATGAGGATTCCAACTTAACACACCTGCCTGCCATAAGCTAAGTGCACTTTTCAGGTTGCAGTGATTAACATTTTCCCTCAAAGAGGTCCAGCAAGGACATCCACTACTCCAAGAACAAAAACCATGATTCATCAAGGCAGAGGAAAAAACCTTGACATGTTCTGTTTTTCTCTTACACAGCTTAATCAGATAAAGTGTTGCCAGATAGCTTCATATCGACATGAAACGATCAGCTGCCAGACCAAGAATCAGTGTAAATGATGAAGCTGTTTTTATCAGCCTAAAAGAAACTATGGACGTTAACATTGACTAAACTAAAGTAACAAATACAATAAAAGAACAATGGCGCATATGCAGCAAACATACACTGATATTATACAACAATGAAGAAAAAATAGCTTATAATTCATACAGTACTTAAGTGGGACTCTTGGATGAAGAAGGTCATCATCATTACTAAACCTGTCCCACATGAGAGTGTTATGGTTCCAGGGTGCTTATTTCAGGGAAAGACGGCATACGGAAAGGACCAGAAGTTTACAGTACAAAAAAATACCTTTAGGTGGACCAGGGGGTTTGATTGGACATGGAAAATAAAGACAACAGTGAGGTTAAGGACACACGGTCAACAGCTGCTGAAGAGCACTTCTGTACTTCACTATGGATAAGAGGACAACACACTTGCAGAAGAGACTACACTCCTCGTGATTGCAATGATAGGGACTGCATGGTAAGAAAGTGAGGGCACTACTGTTTATTTGATTGCGAAAAACCGTACCCAACGGTCTCACCAGAGCTTATTTGTGAAACTAAAGCCATATTTACTTATTGATGAATAGTAGAGGTTATATGTTTTTTGGAAACTGGAACAATGTTGAGATTTACATTTGTTGATAAATGCTTTACCGTTGGAAAAAGTTACTCAAATGCGTTTCCATTTTAGTGCAATCAGTGATTCCATTTTATGATTTCTTCACTCACCTTCTAACTAATTGTGGTGGTGTCAAGCTAAATTCTGGTAGACAAGCACTGACAGGGCATATTGCCTTATTTTTTTCAAGGCTATTAACTGTCAATTAACCTCCCCCCCCCCACACACACACGAACAATGAATGGAGCTTACAACTGGCTAATAGATTTGAGTCTTTAAAAGCAAGTCTTCAACAGAGCACCATTAAGCCCGCTACACAATCAGTCCGTCATTTTAAGGTTAGTGCCACCGACGTCACACCAACTCGCTAAAATGTTATAAAATAATTACTGACTGATTGGTGTTCTATAAATTATCGTTCTTATCTTTCCTACTGATTGTGCTTAAGACATGTCCCGAGAAAAAGAGACAATCTTGTTTTTAAGAGCCGCTATAGATGTCGATGGTTTGCTTCAGACTCACAGATGTTGCCATTGTTGAGTTTTGGCAGACAAAGAGACAGACCGAGGGACTGGTTGCTGATATCTGCAAACACCAAGAGTAACTCACAAACCTGCTCTGAGCTACACAATCACATCCCTGAGCGGGTTCAAGTTAGCTGGCCATAGCACTGCAAAAAAGCTAAAATATTAGCTTTACCTCTACTCTACAAATGAGAGGGGGAATGCAGACTTTTCACCTGCTTCTTTTCTTACATACAAGAGCACCTTGGACATATATTGTAATTGTTATTTTGTAATTGTTGATGTTGTTGCTGTTGTTGTTGTCATTTGCTGGACTTCCTTACAGAAGAGCACCAAGGCCAGCAAAGCCTGCAGAGTGGCTTGAGACTCAGTTCAGACCTGAGAGGGCGGCTCAGAAGCTGGCCCGCACGAGCCGCCCGGGCCGAGGGCTGCGGTGCACCTTGGTGTGTTTGGACAGGTGGTCACTGCGGGCAAACTTCTTGTCGCAGAAGGTGCAGCCGTACGGCTTGACCCCGGAGTGGGAGCGCCTGTGACGTGACAGCTCGTCGGAGCGAGAGAACCTGAGGGAAGCGAAGAGGGGTGAAATTAGTCAAATTTGATGGCCTATCAAAGAGATCAAGAGATGGATTACATTCTTATACAAATATTTTTTTAAACTATCCAACAGTGCGGTGTCTCTAACTCAATCATTCTGATTGGAATAGTGTATATCGCTAGCATGAAATATGCCTATAATTCCTTAGTCCAATTCCAATATTATGACATGTTTATAATTAGTGGTGTCACTACTAGTAGTAGTAGTAGTTAATTAATACCCAGCTAATTATGATTTGTGGTAATCATTACTGAGTGCTACTCTTTGGTTTTATAACAGATTGTACTTGTTCTCAAGAAATGCTTCTAGACATATAATTATAATTTCATTTAGAATGAACAGTGAAAAGATCCTCAAATTGTTCTGTTCATTCTGACATTCATAGGTTAGTCTACATGTCTGTTAGCCTAGAAATTACATTTGCTGCCAGGGCTAGTCTAGCAACTCTCCATTGGCTTGTGAGCTCCAGAAATCGAAACTTAATCAGGACATTGAAATCGTGTATAGAGTCGTTTGGTGGGCTTAACATAATGATTGATGGCAGAGTTGCAACGGTTTGGCTTGAATTCCCTGCTACTTGAAAACAAATATCCTATTGCGTCCTATTGCGTGCAGAGGGAATTTGAAAGACAACTGATTATCCCGCCCCTCAGACTGAGCACTGCGAACGGTGAGTGCCCAGACCCTACATTTTAATGTGGGTCTGGCTCGCCAGGCTACATGTCTGTGCCATGGCCGGAAAAAAAGAGTAGGCAAATACACAACACTGCTAGATATAGAAACAAGATGTAGACCACAGATAAAACACTGTTATTTTGTTGTACCATCAGATGTATATCTTTGTTTTGTCAAGTTGAAGCCTTGTGTTTACACAAAAAAAATAAAAAAATAAATCAGAGCACAGGGCTGTTGCTAAGGTGTAGCAAGCAAGAGCATGCGTACCTCCAGCCGCAGTCGGGCCAGCTGCACTGGTACGGCTTCTCTCCTGTGTGCCTGCGGAAGTGGGCCTTCAGGTGGCTGCTCTTTGTGTACATCTTCTCGCAGCCAGGGTGCGAGCACTTGTGCACACGCAGCATCTCGGACGCGGGCCTGGGTGGCCGAGGAGGAATGGCCTTCACCAGGTTGGCCCCTGCCACGCCCACCGCCCGCACCGTCAGGGGCAAGGGCGCGATCTTCACATACTTCTGGTCGGGCCCGCCGGGGAAGGGCAGCAGGGTGGACGTGGGCCCTTGCTGGGGTGATAGCACCATAAAGTTCTGGGCATTCTGCACGCCCACAAGCAGGTGCGCCACCCGCAGGCCCGGAGGGCTGGGAGCCAGCGGCTGCAGCTGCAGGAGCACCGGGGAGCCCACCAGGACAGGGGTCGAGGGGGAGACGGGAACCGGGGGCACCGTCTGGTCCACTGGCAGGTTTGGAGACAGCGAATCATCAGAGGTGGAGGGGGGAGCGGGGCTAGCCTCAGCATCCTCCATTTCATCTTCCTCCTCATCCTCATCCTTGCTCTGGTCGTCAGTTGCTCCTAGGAGCCCCTCCTTCACCTGTTCCATCTTCTCGCGTAGAAACTCCTCGATGTCCTCCAGTGTAGGCGCAAAGCCATCTGTCAGGCGCGAGTCAAAGTCTGGAGGCTTGTCCTCTCGGTCCACGCTGGGAGAGCTCAAGTAGAGATGGATAGGAGATGTGTGGGTGCCACCGTACTCCCCCTGCGTCTGCTGCTCCCTAGAGCTGCAGCCGGGAGGGACCCCGCTCTCCCCAGGGGTCGTGGGGCTGGAGCAGAGGGCCAGGGTGCGGCCATCGCTGGTCTCGCTCCCCTCCACACTGCTTAAAGGAACAGTGGCGAGAGAACCATCCCCCAGTGAATCACTGTCACTGGTCACCACTTTGTCACTTACTGAGACCATTTGTCAAAGTCCCAACCAAAGGGAAAATGTGGTTAAGTACTCCAGGAAGGAAGTGCTCTGTGTCAACTCTAAAAAAAACAAATTACAGGATATGTATTATCTGTTGGACATTTGTGTATCAGACAATCATAAATACACTCTAAATGGTTGCAGTATTGTTATGATTATGCTTGAGCTGATAATTTCTTCCCTTGGATAAATAAGTCACTGAAATTGACAGCATAGCACTGAATTTAAGGCCTACAGAAGACACATTGTTCTTGTCTAAAAAAAAACCTGCCGGCACAAAACAAAGAACACTAACAAAAAAGAACATGCAAAGCTGTTGACTAAAGACGAAAAGCAGTAACCTATGTGGTAGAACGATTCATTTTCACTAATGACACATGCAACCTCAGCTAGTAGCCTATGCTACGTGCTGACGTAAGGTTACATTTATGACATATTTGAAAGCCTCGTAGTCATGTCGTAATCGTGTAGGGCTTCTCATTTTAAAAATGTGATTTCTATGTGGTTTATACCAATGTAATAATAACATATCGCCATAAGAATAGCGTTTGAGCATTACTACTGGCCAACGTACGTCAACGCATGTCAAGGATCGTAACTTACTAGATGCGGGAAAAAACTCAGTTTTCCGTTTTCCAGCCTGCTTGCAACAAATGTTAAAGCCCATGCGATACATACTACATCTCCATGTGTCGCATGGCCACGCGCACGACCACGTTTGCGACTCCTTTAGATATTAACCAGTCTTAAGTTCCCTCAACAGGGTCATCAAAATTCTATTCCACGTTCTGGGCGATCCCCACCAACAACCACCACCTACTTAACAAATATTCGCATACATAAAAACGGATCATTTATTACCTCTACTAGAAATGTGGGTGTTTCTCTTCAAGGCGAATAATACAATCCACGGTCCAGAATATTTCCCTCGTGTTATGACTGGTAAAAACATCGTCCTTGCCACGGTTCCATGTTGGCATTCTTTGCAGGCCCATCACATGACACGCATTGCAATACACTTGTAGGCACGGATCCTATTCTGCCTCTCCTATTGGCTAGACGGATGGAGGCTCGTCCTAAAACGATAGTTGTTATTGGTTCAACCCTCTTATCAGTGTTGCTCTCAGGAAACATTGCTGAGTTTAAAACCTTTTGACAACAACGCCACGATTGATAGTGACGCTAAAGGCAGACATTTTATCTACATTTATAACCCGTAGACTACAATGTTTTCAGTTGAGTAGGCTATCCAAGTTCAGTGTGTATACTTTGCATCGTCTTAGTGCTAATGAGAGTATTGTTTATGGAACATAGAATCGCTTTGGCATGGGTGGGTGTGGCGTTGAAGGGTTGGTTGGGCCTACTGTCCTCCTTTCTGTGTTCATTACGCATGTTCCCTAGAGCAGTTACTAGCTGGCTTGAAAAGTTTGACCCTTGTGTGGTTCTTTTGAACTCAGGCCACTTTTGAGCATCTAATTAATTGCTAATGATGTGTTGTAGCCTACTAAAGACATTTAGTCTTTAATATAAGTGACTGTAATGAATCAACTGGTTTGATATTTTAAGTTCATATTTAGTTTATCCTCCTGATGACACAACACAACTAGTAGGCCATTTGTAATGTGGATAAATATCATGGTGTCGTTTTAAATGGTTGTCATTGTACCATATCATATTTATTATCGATATGATCTCTTGGTCTACTAAAATTTGTTCCAACACCATGATTAGCCTAATTTAAATGACATTTTCCCGTATCCTATTTCATTCAGTAACTGATGCACATTGTGTTTAGGGGATTTGGGGCCCTAGCGTGCACCCGGCGCAAGGTGGCGCAAAGCACGACGCAAGGCTTATTCTTATCTTACATAAGAACAAAAACAAAAGAACAACCCTTTTGCCCACGTTTGATGACAAATCACGCCATTAAATGTGTAATTGTGGACTGGCCACGCCTTTAATGTCTATAAACTTTGTGCCCCTGACCATCCGTTTCTGATCGCCAAAATAGGGCCCTAGTGTCTAAAGGACCAGGTGCATAGGATTTATGTTCAGTGCAAGACAATATAAATATGATTAAGTTCAAAATGAATAATGAGAAATGAGTCTGCAGTGAATAAAGGGTAGACAACAAAACAGCTATCCATGAACCTTTATTCCTTGTTGATTGGTCATGATGACACATTGTAAACATGTATTTATTTGTGAGATGCTTTATCCAAATCCACTGTAAGGTAGAGTATATAAGCAAAAACACAACAAAACACCTTACTGAAAGAGAAAAAAAACAACTTAGGAGAAAGAAAGTTAAGACAGTCAGTACGGTATTGCTATAGTCTAGTGGTGAGATAATAAGGTTAGACAGGTAGGACTTGCATTAAATGAAGAATAGCTAATCTACCTAGAAACCTAAATGTGAATGACAGTAGGCTCAACCCTTTTCTTGCATTAAAATAAACAACTGTAAACAACACAGTTTAGTGTTTGGATGGCACACAGGGGAAATTACTATAATTGCAAATAGTAGTTTGACAGTATCACTGTACAAATGGCTAGGCTCACACATTCTCATGAGTTAAAAACTGACAATATATCAACCCCTCCTCTTAAGTGACTCAACAGAAATGAGTCAAAAACAGATTTTGCGGAAGGAAGTTGATATCATATCCTGGAACCAGAAATATATCAAGTATTCCCAAGCATTAATATTGTACTTCCTTTAGATTTTTTTCAGCAACCTGGACAGCAGGATAGATGACTGGCACCTGGCGAAACTTGTGTGGTCTCCAAGTAGTCTTGCGGGGTCAGAAGTACTGGGTGGAGTCAATACAAGGACATTTTGGGACTAGAAACATGTTAAAAGTAAATAGTGATAACAAGAGGGCATAGTGGCTAAGGAGCTGAGCTAGCATGCAGTAGCCTGAAAAGTTGTGGGTTAAATTCCCAGCTGCCACCATTGTGTGGTGCAATTCAAGACATATGAGCATGACACTTCACCCAAAGTTTCTCTGAGGAAAATTACCCTTATAATAATTTACATAATAAGTCACTTTGGATAAAAGTGTCAGCCAAATAAATAAGTGAGTAAGTAAATGTTATGTCTACAGGCTTTTTTTCTAAGATCCACCACTAACCACATATTTTCAGTCCTCCGACATTTCAAATGCGAAAACTGATCTTACCCACATTTACTCCACTTATCACAAGACCTGTATATCTGGCTAGCTGGAGTGCAGTTATCCACACAAGGAGCTATGTTACTTCTACCTTCATAAACCTTCGCCATCACGATAGCAATATATTAGCAATATAACAACATTTTGTTTCAGAATATTCCAACCCCTGACACAGTTTATACAAGATATACAAATAAATAAAATAAATACTAAGGGGTTAATTTATATTAGGACTTTGCATTAATATTTCTCATAATATACATTTGACCCTATGTTCCCTTCTCCCACTTGACTCCATTTAACCCTTTTTTGACCTAACCTTTGAACTCCAATACCAGACAGTCGAAATTGTAAACAATACACTAAAACATTCACTTTGGGTTAGAAAATCTGCTTTGGTTGCTGAAGAATATTTACCTGTTTTTTGTATTATCACTATTTACTTTTGGTAGAATGAAGGGTATATTTTGGTTTTCAGAAAAAATGTATAGCCCTACCGACCCCACCCCCTATATAGAAAATCTTATAAAACATTTCCCAAATATTCATCATATATGACATACTTCAAAAAGTCAACATGTCGGCCCCAGCCGTGGCGCAACTGGCTGGCGCAACTGGCTGGGGCACCTGCACCGTACGCCGGTGACCCAGGTTCGATTCCTGCCCTGTGGTCCTTTCCAGATCCCACCCCAACTCTCTCTCCCACTCACTTCCTGTCACTCTCCACTATCCTGTCGCATTAAAGGCATAAAAAAAAAAGTCAACATGTCTAGGTTACTCTATACGCAGATAATCTTTCTCAAAGATCCCTTTGATTGTTCAAAAGCTTTCAGTTCAGGGCTGCAGAGGCCTGATTTTACAGTTCGGTAACATTCCTTTTCTAAACGTCCCCTCCTATATTTTCCTCCTAAAATATTTTGCCCTGAAGAAATTTGCTTTCAGCCATTGCATTACTGAAGCAGCTCCATGTCCCTCCGGTCAAAGACGATCCGCGATGAGACCCCCACCGCCAGCAGACTGAGGGCACAGGAGCTGGCCATGTAGGCGTTCACGTTGTGGGTGAGCTGAACCAGTGAACCCATGAGTAGGGAGGGCACAACCTGGGAGAGCAGGTACGCACTGTCCAGCAGCGCCAGGTCCAGACACATCCCTCTAGAGGAGCTGGGGTGCTCCATCTCTGGCTTGGGTAGGTGGAGGATACAAGCTGATGGACAGGGCCCCCCCAGATGTTCGTTTTGTGTGGAAGAGGTGTCTTTGCTAGTGGTTGAATGTTTTCTCACAGTGCTAGGGAAGAACACCTGCAAAACACATATGAACAGTTTACTTCCAAGTCTGTAAAAGAAAACATTGATAAAATTCTCTTTTTGTGATGTTGACATAATGGGTAAATACTATTACGTTATTTATTGTCTAAGGGTCACTGTCATGGGTTACATTTGTCACTCTAAGACAAATTGAACATAATTTACTGTGTAGGTTATCCCTAATTGATGTACAACAATACTAACTTATATCACATGCTATTAAGCTGACATAGTATTTTGAGAACAACAGTGTTTACTGACAATGACAGTCATAACTAGGCTACTGCATCTGCAATAATATGTTTATGACATGTTTATATAAGTCTTATGAAGGAACAGGTTTAGTAAAAAGCTGGTAATCCATAAGCTACTTGACAGTGTAAATCTGTAGATGCGTTTGAGAGTTCTGGAGAGAGCTCACCTGTTTGTTGGAGTGATATAGACAGATGAGGGTATATGGCAGCACCTGCAGAGTGCAGAAGGTGAAGCCGGTGGCCGCGGCCATGGTGGTGACCAGGATGGTGCTGTGGGAGAGGGTCATGACAGCCGTGCTGAGAGTCAGTGTTCCCACGCTGCACAGCAGGAGCACCTTGGGGCCCAGGCGCGCCAGCAGGCGCTCCATCAGCAGCGAGCAGCACACCGCTGTCAGACACTGTAGGAACAGGCCGAGGCTGGCCATTCGCACACCTGTAGCCAACACACATCCACACACACAGACACAATGTAGACATGTATAGCCATAGAGACAAACACACACACACACACACACACACACACAGACACATAGACATGTGTAAACAATCACACAGACACATACACGCTCACACACAAACACACACACACGTATAAACACATGTATAAACAAACACCCACCCACACACACACACTGGCACCACATGACATATACACATACTGAGCTGTTACTGCTACCACACCTATTAAGTCTACATCTTGATGTGTTATAACAGTTAAGGAGTAGAGCCAACAGAGTGTCCAACTGACCTTCTTCAAAAAGCAGCTTCCGTTTGGACCCAGGCACGGCACTGGGCTGGCCGTGGTACAACCTCTCACCCACAAAGTCTGTGTAGAAGAGCAAGAAGCTCTCCAGGGCCATCCAGCTGCAGAGGTCAGCCAGGAAGAGCCGGCGGAGGACCCTGGGCATGCCCTGGTACATCTGGTAGGACTGTGGCAGCATGGCTAGCAGGCGGGCCGCGGCCCCACACAGGCGCAGCGGCATCAGCCAGCTGCAGCAGCGGTTGAGCCTCCTGCATTTCCTGACCCCGCTCTCCTCCCCACTGGCCGTCGACTCCTCCGAGATCATGGCCGTGCTGAGCATGCAGCCCAGGAAGATGAGGGTGAGCAGCATGTAGATGAAGGCCTCCTGGCTGCCCAGGTAGAGGGAGGCCACACCGTCCTTCCAGTTGACAGCGGGCAGCAGGTAGCCCAGGCAGCCACCCAGGCTGAGCAGCAGGGAGAAGGTGGTGAAGGCCGAGCGGCTCTCCTGCTCACCGGGGAACAGGTCGCTGACCAGTGCCTCCAGCGGTGTGAAGCAGGCCTGGCCACAGAACTGCAGCAGGATGATGCCCAGCACCAGCAGCCCCACCTCCAGCCAGCGGGGGCGCTGGAGAGCCAACAGGGAGGCCAGCGAAGTGGCGTGCGGGATAAGCACCAGCGACAGCAGCACGCCCATGCTCAGGGCCCAAATGAAGGGCCGGCGCCGGCCAAAGCGACCCTTCCAGCTGTCGCTGGCCGAGCCAATTAGGGGGACAAAAATGAGACCAAGCACGGGCCCCACACCTACGGGAACAGACATGATGAGCATTTAGCTGTTATGGCCATAAAGGTTAGGTTAGATTACAGGCAGGGTGAGCAAACGCAGCTAATGTCTTTGCCTAGCTGCAAGGAAACTGGCTCATACAGCACTTATACCAAGGCTGGGCAGTTGGGTTGTTTGTTTTGTTTCTATTGTACTCTGACTCACTTATACGTTGCTGTAGATATCAGTTGTTGCCAAGTAAGTACATAAATACAGAAGTGTCCTCAACACTGCTGGCTACTACAGTTAGTCTGACCCATAAAAGTAAGTTAGATTGTGAGCCAAAGTATATATGGAAATGTCTGTGGGAAAAATACACCACCTTTTAACTGGAATCATAAACCCACACTTGTAATGGGCAGATGTCATTTTACTGCTCCATATTCCAAATGTTTAATGTGGCCAATAGCATCAGATATTTGCTTAGCTCCAGAATGACCCATAACACCTGTCACTATAGGGACAAGAGGAGTGACCAAAGATAATACATTACATTACAGTAATACTGCAGTGTCCCCCCCCCCCTCCTTTTCCTTGTTCCTCCTACACATCAATGTGCCCAGTTACTTTTTTGAGAAAGCCCTAAAGTAACCCTGTCTCTCTAACATGTACTTTTGTACTCCATGAGAACTCCATTTGGTAAAACAAATTATATGTTTTTAAGTCGTTTTTTCTCTTTCCTTTTTCCTTCTTTCATTCTCTCTCTCTCTCTCTCTCTCTCTCTCTCTCTCTCTCTCTTTATAGCAGTAACATTATTGCCAAAGCTCAATTTACACATAGAAAGACAAATATGTTAAGTTGCAAATATGTTAAGTCTCTTTCTTTCTTTCTTTCTTTCTTTCTTTCTTTCTTTCTTTCTTTTCTTCATTCTCTCTCCCTCTCTCTCTCTCTCCATACTCACCCAATACCATGGTCATGTAGCGCTCCTCCACCCCAGCCTCCAGCAGGAGCGGGGGGATGTAGATGGTGCCCACCGCCAGACACACCTCCAGCCCACATGTCATCATGTTCACCAGGAGCAGCAGGCAGAGGTGGCTGCGCATGGTCACAGCACTCGCCCCCCTCCGGGCCTCTCCCTCTCCCGGCCCCAGCTGCCAAACTTCCTGTTTGCTCCTCACTGGGGCGAGACCCAGGGACAAGTCTGTCTGTGCACTGCTGCTGCTGCTGCCACTGCTGCTGGTGGTTCAGAGAACTGAGAGGAGAGCTGGTGAATTCCTTGACAGTAACATAGATGGTGATTTCCCATGATGCCCTAGCTGAACTCTACCAAGAGGAGCTAAGGGGGCTTTTCAGGCACAGTAGGGCCATGACTGTTCGTGGCTTTAAGCGTCTCACTCTCTTCCGTGTTTACAGATCAACTCCTGCAGAAGTACAAAGCAAGACAAGACGAACAATGTCAATTT
This sequence comes from Alosa sapidissima, assembly GCF_018492685.1. Taxonomy (NCBI): domain Eukaryota; kingdom Metazoa; phylum Chordata; class Actinopteri; order Clupeiformes; family Clupeidae; genus Alosa; species Alosa sapidissima. Next base: position 19,629,459 of record NC_055960.1, read on the forward strand.
CTTTGCTGAATGCCTTAGAGTGACATTTTTTGAGGTTACTTGACAAACCTGTTCTACATCACTACCCATCCCAAATATTTTTAAATGCCATCCCTAATGTGATTGTAAAACCATGCACAAAAACACATATGTGAATACAAAGGGGCTACAACTATGAGGAGGAGCCTGCAACAAAAGGCAACTTCTACACCTGTAGCCAGGGATGGTCTAAGGCAAACATGTGAAGATCAAACTTACATGAATTAGCTTCTGTTAAGAGGTCACTCATACGCCTTTTCTCACAGTGTGTAAGTTCATTGTGATTAACAAAAAAAATGGACACACAGACACACTGAAGAAATTATCTGGTCCAATGACAAAACTGCTACAGTGGACCTCATATCTCTCATCAGCCAATGAGACACTATTTACTTGACCGTGTGTGGCTTCATTTGAAGTCAACGTGCTGTATAAGGAAAAAGGATTTCTTGTTTGCACAGTGACCAGCACTGCTGTAAAAGAGGAGCTGTTAGCCCCACAGACTTGGCTAGAGGTGATTATTAATTTACTAAATTAAACACCAACTTACTAAACCAGTACATATAATAAATGTAAAACACCTGTCACATTCATACACATCCAAAGCTGACTGACATTCAGCCAGTAATCAGAAAGTGAACATAAAAGACAAAAAGTCAAGTTATATATGACTTGATTCATGGACCACTAATACACAATATACAGAGAACAATATTAGATTCATGTCCTGATAAATTCACATCACAATTGATGAAGCTTTCCGGCATTCAGGAACTAAAAGTAACTTTAACTGTGCCTGTTATCTATCATCAACGACACATCTGAGCAACATACAAGAATGACCAAGTAACACTGTATCAACAACAAGTGGGAAATGCTTACTTGGCTTTTCCACAACTCCATCAGTCCAGCAGAAGGGAAGTCTTCAGAATGTCTGGCTTTGCCCCTAGAAGCCAATTCAGCATGTGTGTAACCTATGATGACCAGCATCATGTTTAGTACTTACGGAGCCGGGTGGGGTGGGGGGTGCATCCTGGAAGGGGTGGGACTGTGGACCTGATGAATGTCAACGTGAATCCATACTTTGCGCAGGTTTCAAACAGGCTTTTCATCATTTTTTCCAAGACTTCCCCTGAGGGGAGAATGACAGAGGTGAACCAGTCAGGTAGCTATCTCACCTATCAGTGTGAGAGAGGTGGAGCTCCTGTGGGTGGATCTGATGACGTCCAGATCCGAGCCATTACCTCGGTTTGTTAACTTTGACTCCAGTCTATACACAGACATAGCTTAATCCAAGCCAGACTGAGATCAGTTTCTTTAGCTGTTTGATTGAAATCACTATCTGGATTTGATTCACAAACAAGGAAGGAAACTCAAGGTTCCAATGCTGAAACTCAAGGTTCTAATCTGTTAAGAAATTCACCAAATATTCTCATTAGCTTTCAAAGCACACAAACACCTCTGATAAAAAAAAAAAAATGTTGATGTCCACACCACCCCTTTACGTCTATTCCTTTGAAACGGCCAACAATCCCTTGACCAAGTTGGTACCTATTCTCACACCTTGATATCTTGGTTTGAAAATCAACATAACTAAAAACATAAACAAAAAAAGTTACTTTGGTAAAATTTCACCTGTCACCAGAGTATTCCAGTACAGAGGACTGGCAAGGCAAAGTAAGAATACAAAGGAAATGCAGTCTTCAGGAAATGACAACTTGGAAATGAGTTCCTAGTCTTCCGCTTCAAGCTGATTGCACAACAGAGGCGTGTATCATGACTAATCATTACAAAAACAAACACCACAATTCTTGTGAATTCAACTGAACACAGTTGTCTATTAATCCCACAGAATCTGAGATCCTCTGCCTATAGCAACCTTGGTGGCATCAGTTTGATAAATGTATCTTTAAGTTATGTTTTTGCTGAGCAACAGCTTTTTTATAGTAACTAAGTAGTCATCACTGTTTCATATATGTCGCTTTGGTATATGCAATCAGAACCTTATGTTTTCTGATGGCCTTGTTAGCAAATATTTGTATCACCAAACAGTGAATCAGTTTCTACACTGCGACAAAGTTCTGCAGCTGAGGGCATAATCTTGACACACCAGCAGTTGATCAAATCATGAATTTCAATGAAAACAAGTTAAATCCATTCTGTACCTAACACAATCATCGTTGGCTTTGTGGTCTGTATCAATGAAATTAAAACACCCAACGTGTTAAAAATGGATTTGAGCTATGACATTACCTTGCGATTAATTCCTTCCTCCAACATTTAAAAATGAAACTGATTGAATTTGTGTGCCAAAAAAGGAACTTGCTTTCAAGTTAACTCATGGGTGTGGATGGCCACACAAATGTGCTATGCAGTTCAACTGTCGAATTTAGTTTTGCCAAATTCTTTGCTTTCTGCTTTCTTGTTTCTGTGGCTTCAGTGCATTCAGTACATTCTCAATATGCACTATTATACATGTTATACATTCATAAACATTCATTCATACATTCATATACATGTACTATATACATTATTCATGTTATACAGCCGTTGGGGCAGCCGTGGCCTACTGGTTAAGGCTTCGGACTTGTAACCGGAGGGTTGCCGGTTCGAACTCTGACCAGTAGGAATGGCTGAAAGGCCCTTGAGCAAGGCACCTAACCCCTCACTGCTCCCCGAGCACCGCTGTAGCAGGCAGCTCACTGCGTCGGGATTAGTGTGTGCTTCACCTCACTGTGTGCTGAGTGTGTTTCACTAATTCACAGATTGGGATAAAGAGACCAAATTTCCCTCACAGGATCAAAAGAGTATATATACTTATACTTTCATATAGATTCATTCATGCATTCATATAGATGTACTGTACATCCTTGACCCCTGAAATACTGAACTGCAAACTGCATATCAATATACAATACAATTATATGAATTCATAATAGGATTACAGGGAATTTAACAAACAAAAATATTATTTTCGAAAAATGTGTTTGAGTCAGGTTCAAAAGCATTGGGGTAACATGTTCAAGTAACGTAACAAAACCTGTTGGCCTCTTCAGCCAAAACAGCCACATCCACACATTTTCACCTGACCTCAATAAACTGCACTCAGATGCAACAAAGCTGTGGTTGCTATTCTATTTCTGCCAACTTTAAACTGAGGGAAAGCCCAGTTCTCTATCTTCAGCGTGCCTGTATACTTAGTGCATGTTATCAAGAAATTATATCATGAAAATATTTTTGAAAATATTGTTGACATTTATTTGCGCTTTTGTAAGACTTGTGTGTTAATTAGAATTCAATATTCATTTCCTGTTCTCAAATGTGTTTGCTAGCATGGTCTATTCATGTATACTAAATTGAAGCAACCATAGTTTGTTTAAGTATAAGATTAGATTAATAAGCTATCTTTCAAGACAGTAATCGCAATACGTATACCCCGCCCCCACCCAAAACCAGGGGTGGACAGTAACTAAGTACATTTACTTGATTGCTGTACTTAAGTATGATTTTTGAGTATCTGTACTTTACTTGAGTATTAATATTTTTGGAAACTTGTGACTTTTACTCCACAACATTTGAAAGACAAATACTGTACTTTTGACTCCACTACATTTTAAATATGAGCATGAAGTATTTGTTACTTTTAACCACATTTAAGTCCATCCACATTTTTTTTAAACACATTTGAGATCATTTTGAAGATTCTTCATCAGAACATCCTCCTGTTTTCAATTGAGACTTGAAACGTGGTCTGGTGTTAACCATGTTATCCTAGCCTGGCGGGCCATCCTATATCATTGAAATGTATAGTCTGGAATCGAACCATTCACCTTGCTTAATCCAAGGGGCGGGCTGAGAATTGTCTTTAAAACTGCCTAGGCATGCAATAGGCCAGCGCTACGACCATATCCGTATCCGGTCGGCAAAACGGCAAATACATCCTTCTTCGAAAGTAATGACTTAAGTGCATTGTGTTGCTCAACTTTCAAAGAAAAGCACAAGTCCAACTCCTCCAAAGTTGACGCCAATGCCGATTCAAACAACCGCTCTTCGTTCGCCATAGCCACCTTCCTTGTTGTTCACAGTCGCAGGACTGTCGTTATCCTGTTAAGCCCGCCTTAAGACTTTAACAAAATAGAGCGCTGTGATTGAATAACATCCACGGTGTTTGATACTAGACGTTCAGGCTGAGCAAATTAATTTGCCGCCGCTAGGGTGCGTCTAGATTTCTAGGCTAATGTTATCCTCCATCTTCCTCCAGATGCATCATCTGACATTCACCACATAACTCGATCTTTATCGTACATCATTAAGCGATAAATAATCTACTCAAAATTGAGTTATCTGGTTTTGTATTCAGCAGTTAAAATGTTTTTAGATTTGTGAACAGAGAATGAATAATGATTTAATTAAATTATATCATTGCATCCATTTGAATAGTTGCAATGTTATGAAAATAAGTAAAATGTGTGCGTACGTGCATGTTTGTGTCGAGTTGTATTTAGACGAGTTGTAATGATAATCATTTTTTAGTAAAAGTTGGGAACAGAACTTTTTATCATAATTAAGGTGTGCTGAATTCAACTTAGCCCTGTTCCCAAGCTGAATTTTGAGTTTTTTACCATCTAATTAGCATAAACAAAATGGCTGCCAAAATGGCGATTTTTGGCACTTTCTTTGGCGGGCATCATTACACCATGTACATAAATTCATATTGTTTATTGTCTGCACATCTCACAAATCTCCCTTGGGCAATAGATCAAAGGTACAGGTTGTGATAAAATGATCAGGCTGTGATAAAATGCTAATTACCTTTAGCTATTAGCATACATTTAACATTTAGCTATTTCAGCTGTGCCAAAACAGTTGTACTTTTTGATGACTTGACCTCGCGTTGATCTCTAAATCCCCCTGCAACAACAATGTCTTCACGTTCCTTCACAATTTTCTCAACGCGGTGCAGTACACGGACTGTCAGACAGGTTGTGGAAGGTTGTGATGTAGGCTACCTATTCCAAAGATCTGGTCCAATCTTTTGGCACTAGCAGAAAATAAAGCAGAACTGGCACAGTTCTTATCGGGGGAACTGTGTTGGCAGGCACCTAAGGATTTTATACATTGACTTAAAGTGCAAATCATACCAAACGATGATCATGGAGGGTCTTTGTAAAGCACCATGAATTGCTGAAGAATTTGAGCATTGGTGAGCTCACAGAGGAAACGATCAAATCTTCAGAAACATTTGTCTGCTGAAGGTACAATGTGCGCAGAACAGACCCTGTTGATGCAGCACGGCATTTATTGTTTCCCAAGATGGGGAACCCAAAGGCTATGGCCCCAACAAGAGAGGCACTCACATTTTCATTTCATGAGAGTACACTATCAAACAACGATGAGAGAGAAATGCCCATTGCCCCACACCTAAGCTCCCTACACCTTCTGGTATGGCAACCGCTCTTCCTTCGACTGGAAAGCACTGCAGAGGGTGGTGAAAACTGCCAATCACATCATCGGTTCCTCACTCCCCTTCATCGAGGCCATCCAGGGCAAGCAATGGTCACGTAAGGCGTGCAGCATCATCAAAGACTGTTCTCACCCCAACCAGACTGTTCACCTCACTCCCCTACGGGAGGCGTTACAGGTCTCTCCGCACCTGAACCAGCAGGTTCAGAGGAAGCTTCTTCCCTGTGGCTGTCACCCTACTGATCTCTAGCTCTGCACCCTGGTGACAACCAACCAACTAAGCCCCCCCACCCGATGCCTCCTTGCCTGTGGTGCCTGTGGCCATGGCAACTTTGACAGGGACAACTAAGGCAGACAATCAAGGCTGCTCCCCCACCCAAGCCTCCTTGGCTGTGCCTGTTATAGTGTCCACGACTATGGCAACCCTGACAGGGACAACAAGGCATGGGCGTAGATTTAGGGTGGGACGCTAAGGACTAGTCCTAATCAAAATTTTAAGATGACAAAATTGTCCCCACCAATATTTTAGCGAACTTATTTGTACTGCTGATCATTCCGACAGCCAGCACGACAATACAAGAAACGTCAGGGTTATCTGACACGCAGGCTACACGCATGGAGAATGCCAATGCACAGGCTACTTTGGCAGTCAAGCGAGCAGGTGTGTCAACGACAACGGTAAGTTACCAGGGCTGTCTGCCAATACATACCCCATAAAAGGCCAAAGTAAAACATTTTGATATGATTTTGATTTGATATTGCCCTTCAGCATGTACATGTTTGCCCCTTTTTGTGGTTTGTAGATCAGCTATGCCACCCAAGAAGAAAGGGGACATACAAAGCTAAGTAGAGTCTAAGTAGGCAAACTAGCCATACAAACTGGCGACTAGTAACCAGGCTTTCAAATTCGGATTTTAGCCTACTGTGTAAAATAACATTAGCTGTTAGGATTACCTAGGATATCGTCACAGCTAAACCTAGCTTCTGCAATCTTTCAACCAAAGTCGGGGTTGCCAACTTTGGGTGTTTGGCTGGAGTGAGATTTTGTGAAGTCATAGTGCGTGTGCGTTAAATTTTTCCCTAAACCTAATTTTAAAAATGTCTGTCCCGTGACTTTTTTGCTATGTACAGTATAATCCCTGATTTATGTTTTTTAAAAAAAAACTAATAGAATGGAAAAGTTTCTTCAAAATGTACAATTAAATTATTGATTGCACTTGAAAACAACACCACTGTTTTAACCCCGTTGGCATGGAAGGATTATTAGCCACTGGGCCCCTGGGCACAGACATGAAAAGGGCCCCCCTGCCCACCTGAAAAAGGTAGTAGCTCAGTAGGAAAATAACCCCTTAAATGATGACTTCAGGCGAGTTTTGTGGAAAGAAATGGACAGATTGAGACTTGTGTGTATGAGTGTACCTATGTATCAGGGATGGAAATAGCCTAAAATATTTTTTTTCCACCTACCATTGTGGCTGGTGGATTTCAAAGTCTACCAACCACTAGAGATACAGTAGCCTATGAACATTTGATGAAAAATCATGACCAAAATGATCACGGTTATTGGTATTATTGCAATATGGTTAAAATGTGCTGACTTTTTTTCTAAACCTACCATCAATGTTGGACAGAACTCATAATTGGCCTGCCCTTCATGCCCAGTAGCAACAAATCTAAAGGTTAACAGAACAGCTATATTGTCATAAAAGTGGTGTGGCTCCTTTAAAACCCAATCCACTGGTGTGAGTTCTGGAGCCATCCAACTTTATCTAACTCTATACTATCCTACATCATCTGATTTTAATATTATGTCTAGGCTATATTTAACATTTATTTTCTATTTGGCCTGTTATGAAATTATGCATTTAAATACATGCATGCTTAGCATTTTGTGAAAACAAATCATTATGGCTACATCGACAAACTCTTAGCCATGAGCTGTATATCCTCTGATTTTAATATTTACACATATGTAGGTATTTAAGCACAGCTCAGTTTTAAGACACTTAAAGCCCAAAATTGGAGACCATATAGAAATTTGCTACCATTTCAAAACCGGATTAGGGGAGACCGGGGCTGGTTGGAACAGGGGCAGGTTGAAACACTGTTAATATCCAGGTTACTAGAGGGAGCTGGAACAAAATTCCAACACTAAACTGACGGCCTTATTGAGTAGAGTAAACTCACGTATGTAACTGGTCTCCAGGTCATTAACCCTTTAGGTGAGAACAACATTTTAATTTTGTAGTGTCAAAACTTAGAATATGCACCTCCCACTAAATACATCCTAGGGTAATAGTTAGGGATATATAAAAAATATTCATTGTAATTTATTGCTAGGGGACTCATCTGTATCTTAAAATGAAGTTTGAAAACCTGAGGTGACTGATATTAGCAGGCTAACAGCATTTGTGCAAAAAAGTTGGACCTAATGTGGGCGGGGCAGGTTGGCACACTGATGTTGGGGTTGGTTGGCACATATATTCCCTATGGCTATTTTGTGACAAATCTATAAACTTTGTATTTTACACATAAAAACATCATCAATCTTTATTTTAGCATTGTTATTGTAATTACTGAATATAGTTTTACATTTGGAAGCATTTCAGACATTTTTAAACATTTGAAGTAAAAAAAAAATCGGTAGGGACCAAATTGGTCTTGACGGTGGGCCCTACTGAAGAAAAACACACATGAATGACATCAGCAAAGCCCTACAGGCAGTGATATAGATGAGCACTTCAAACAAAAGCAAAAGGGGTACTGCAAAGGACTATAACATAGGTGTTCCAACCAACCCCGACTACATGTGCCAACCAACCCCGTGCATGGGGCAGGTTGGCACACGTGCACAACACCACTTTAATCATATATAACTCAAAACAAGTGATAATTTGTTGACTTTGAATGTATACATTTTGTAGCTGAGATCCCAAGCTTTCAGTTAATCACAATTTGACAATTTCAACGCATTGTAAGACGGAGAAATATAGCCGAGAGTGAAAAGTGTTCCAGCCACTACTCTCCCCTACTTTGGAACGGCTTATTGTACAGGGGATTGCATTACACCTTTGTGTTCGGTAAGGTCTGCTGTTTAGGCTATTCTGGTTTACGGTTTGTCGGAACGAAAAGTTTGTGAGATATTCCACCTATATGAATTGAAATGAGCGCAGAGCTATAGCCTAATATGATTATTTCTTGAAAGTTAATTTTCTCGCGAACCGTTTATCGCAACAAATAGCGGCTATAGCACCTTATAAAAGATGAGAAAAGTTATTTAATGTGATGTCTGTGAGGCTACTTCGCAAGTAGTTCCTAGAGAAGATTGGGCGGCCACACTTTATCGGTCTGTCTCATGTCTAAATAGCAGCGTGTTCCGTGAAGGTGTCGCGGACCGGATTAAAATAGCCTAGTCAGCGAATCAACAATCAGAGAAAACTGCGCTGAAAACGTTGTAGGCGGATATACCTGCTGTTGGTCTAGACATATGTATGCCTTAAACTCGTATCCTGTCATTTAGAAACAAGTCTAGTCTAGTCATCAACAAAAAATGAACGGATTGCAAAAAAAAAAAATTGGCGGGATTTGGCGTGACATTTCTTGCAAGTGTGTGAGAGCGTGAGTTTGGTGCTGAAAGCGTGAGTGTCACGCCAGATGCGTGAGAGTTGGCAACCCTGCCAAAGTTAGGAGTCATGCTGAATATGGGTGTGCCGTACGGGGAGTTGCATAGGCTATAGCACAGAAAAGAAGCCTCTAGGCTGCCAATCTTGCAGTGTATTTGTGAATGTAGCCTGCACAATGCAAAGAAATAAAAGATAAACTAAGTGCATTTCCATAGAAATTAAAAAAACATTGCGAGACACCAGATATTTCTTCTATGATCTCATCCCATAAAGCTTTTCTTTGACTTGTTAGTTTTTTGAACATTTATTTTATCTAATGACATAGCAAACATGATTAACTGAATCCACATATCCTTGCACTTGCGAAAACTATTCACTAGCCTAAAACAATGAGGTCGCAAAAACAATGACTTCAGACTTGACTTGCGACTCCACTCAAAAGACTTCCGACTCGGACGCTTCGAGACTCCTGAACAAGCTGTATTTCACGCAATTAGGCCTATTGCTTTTTTTAATCTAAATGTATTCATGTATTTCTATTTTATTGCAACATACAGTATACTTTGGAAAACGTATAATGAGCGGCATGGCCCCTTTGCCATAATGTGCAACGTAACGCATGTGCGCACACTCACAGATAAAAAAAAATGCATTGACCATGGCGACAAGAAGTCCTCCCGGAGTGCCTTTTATCATTACTTTCATTTACAATAACTTCGTGCACAGAGGAAATAAGCGAACAGCTACATGCAAGGTGTGTGGCAACAACGTCTGATTTCATCAGGCATCTCCAAACGCACCCATATAGGTCAGTCACTTAGGCCTAGCATATATCGTCACAGGTGACAAGCTAACCATCGCAAAGTGTTGTGCTAATGCTGGGAACAGGCAGGGATGGGCAAAAATACATCAGAATGTATTTCAAAATAAAATACCTAATAGGCCTACCCTCATTTTTAATGTATCGACATAAAATACTGTATTTTTGTATTTAGATAATACTCAAAATACTTTTTTCAAGGAAGTATGAAAGCACTGCAAAAAAGCTTTTTTTTATATCCCAAACATTGAGCCTATAAACTATACAGTAAAAAACAATACAATTTGGCCCCCGTCATGCCATTTTGGATATACCGTATGCAAGTTCATGTAGTGTGATCAGAATTAAGAATAATTCAAGAATTTCCATTTCCATTTAGTAATTCCATAATTTTACATCTAGCTGATGCTTATCCAAAACGACTGACAGAGCTTTCAATTCGGCAGCCGTGGCCTACTGGTTAGCGCTTCGGACTTGTAACCGGAGGGTTGCCGATTCGAACCCCGACCCCTCATTGCTACCCGAGCGCTGCTGTTGTTGCAGGCAGCTCACTGCGCCGGGATTAGTGTGTGCTTCACCTCACTGTGTGCTGAGTGTTTCACTAATTCACGGATTGGGATAAATGCAGAGATTATATTTTCTTAAATGCAGAGATTAAAATATACTTATAGGCCTACTTACAATTAACCACATTATAATCAATAGGCCAAAATCATAATTGTGTATCTGTGCCGAATTTCGTAATTCAAGTCCAGTGTAGAACTGAATAAGAAAATCATAAGACTGTATATCTTGAACTTCCAGTATGTGAGAAACTTGACTTGCCTTAATATCTCCAACCTCAAGTATGCAGCTAATAAGGAAATAGTTGTTATTTAATTAAACAAGGTGAACTTCTCCCCACTGTGCAATGCAGAAAAGGATGCTACAAGGAAGGGAATTCAAACACACTCATCAACACCTTACCATCTATTGAGGTCATTGTGGTTCAGTGAGAAATCTGACATTTTTTCTGTTAATTGGCTTGGATACAAAAGGACATTGTTGCCTTTGTCGGTGTCCTTATGTGAACTTGCACAGGTAACCTTGCTCATCTTTACTTGCGTACGACTTCACACCAGTGCTTCAGGGCATCTGTGGCCTACTGGTTAGCGCTTCGGACTTGTGACCGGCGGGTTGTCGGTTCAAACCCCGATCAGTAGGCACGGCTGAAGTGCCCTTGAGCAAGGCACCTAACCCCTCACTGCTCCCTGAGCGCCACTGTTGTTGCAGGCAGCACACTGCGCCGTGATTAGTGGGTACCTCACTGTGTGTTTCACTAATTCACAGATTGGGATAAATGCAGAGACCAAATTTCCCTCACGGGATCAAAAGAGTATTTATACTTATACTTATTCTTCAAACCAGAGCTGATGCTTCAGCAAAGGCCGTCACTGAAAAGCTGTGAATGTCATTGAACACAGCTGTTCTCACATTAGCTAATTGCGATAAACATTAACCATTGTTGCCTAATTACCAATTATTCATTACACCTGTGTGTAGTATCTACTTTTTTAGTGTTTTTCACATATAGTATTTTGCAGTATTTTTAACATACAAAAATACACACCAATAAAGTATTTTGATACAAAATACAGAGCCATGTCCCTCAACCCAATAAAATAAAAATGACAAAATACTATTTTGTATTTGAAATACATATTACTTGTTTCAGAAATCTTGACATGTCTAAGTTTTGGGTTGCAATATACAGGTAGTGGGCTCTCTGTTAATTTTAATGAGTAGGCCTAAGCCTAAAGTTACAGCATTTCTATCACAATTGACCAGACTTTCACCTTGTTCCTTGTATTGCTTCATGAGCCATCACTGTGCCTATTGCATTCTATTGTTGTTAGCCTTAAGCCTAGCTCAGTCATTATGTTATACCACATCGCCCTCTATTAGAAGTGCAATGAGCTGCATTGAGCATAATAAACTGCATTTAAAATTCCAAATTCATATTTCTAGATATTTTGGTGAAAGTAACTCAAAAGTAATACAATAGTAGTGTAATGCCTTACAATTCAGATACATATTATAATGTAACAAATTACTTTGAAATGACAGTAATGAGTAATACATAATACATTTTGAAGTAACTTGCCCAACACTGACGACAACCATAACTCTTTCTATGTATGTGTGTGTGTGTGTGTGTGTGTGTGTGTGTGTGTGTGTGGAGGGTCAATCAAATTCTATGATTGCCACTGATGTGAATGATCTCACAAATCACACAAACCAAATCAAGTTTTAAAAAATCGCAAAAGTATCGAAATTGAGATTCTTCACTTAGTATTGGTATTGAAACACTAATGTTGGTATTGTGACAACAGGAGTTGGGGATGTGTCCCCACCAAAGCTGAGACCAAACCTACGCCCTTGGTACACACTCATGATGGGGCAAGTCAGCCACAGCCCGTCTCATCGAAAAAGCTGTTTAAACCTAAAAGCACATTCATACCGTATATTAACAATTCTTCCGTGGAAACTTTTTCCCGCCTGGTAGAGAGAGATATACTTGACATATGTGCCCAGAGTGAAAATAATCCTTTTATATCCAATCTATTGGAGTCTGAACGAAGAGCCTTGAAAGAGTTAATGAATAATGAGGACATTGTTATACACCAAGCGGACAAGGGAGGTGCTGTTGTGGTTCAGGACAAAACTGCATACATTAAAGAAATTGAGCGACAACTGAGTGATGGTGATGTGTAGGGGAGACCGGGTATGGTTGTAACACATTTTTCTTCAGCACCTAAAACTACCATTTCTTGTAAAGCTACAGTTCTGGAACTTTTTGGCAAAGTACCCACATTTGTCTACTACAAGTGGCAACCATTTAAATCTCTTCAACTATATTACAGAATTTGTGAGATTATGACAAATACAGTGTGTACCTTTGTTACAACCTACCCCACTACTGGGGTAGATTGTAACACCTATTGGGGTAGATTGTAACAGGTAAAAAAAAATGCAGAAAAACAATGGAATTCCATTTGATATACTGATTTATTGCATAAACAGGGTACACAGGGTGTGAAAATAGATTCACCAACATATTGTATACCATACAATCCGTTCCTCACATAGAGAATGAAGATCATATTAACGTTTTAAACTAAATATAAAAACCACAGCGTTTATACTTTTGTGTGTGTATGTATTTGTGTCTCTCATGGAAAGAGAGAGAGGGCTGAACAGTCACACACACAAAGATGAAATTAAATAGACATTAAATGGGTCTACTAGCCCCATTCCACAGGTTTTAACATATTCAAAAATTGTGTTACAACCTACCCCACCACTGTCATCCATTGTTTAGCTAGCTGTATTAGCATGGTGCTTTGACATTAGCAAGAGAGAGCTACACCATTCTTTACTAGAGAAACTATAGTTTGACCTGATGTAACTCATACAACTGTATCTACAATGGTAAAAGCACTAGAAAAAAATAAATCTAAAAAACAAAAGTTACTTTCTTACCTCAGATGTTGAATTTTTCTCCTTACTCCGGGATAAATGGCACTAACAACTTGAAAATGTCCATGTGTGATCGTTAAGGAAGTCTGAGCAGTCAGAAACTGTCACATGGCTCATATCTTATCCCTGATTGGTGGAATTGGTGATGTTACAACTCCCCCCATGTTACAACCATACCCGGTCTCCCCTACATACCGTTACAGTCAGATCCCACAAGTAAGTTCAGCAGTGAAATTAAGACAGTCCTGAAACAGGCTTTACGTGAGGAACAGATCAGCGAGGCTGAATATAAGTTCATGTTTCAAGTAAATCCTAAACGACCTGTCATTTACACTCTCCCTAAAATCCACACACTTATTAAACCCTCCGGGCCGTCCAATTGTTTCGGGGAATGGCTCTCTTATGGAACCCTTGTCACAGTTTGTGGATTCACATATTAAAGACTTGGTATATATTTTACCCTCTTACATTAAGGACACTACGGACTTTCTGAAAAAACTGAGCGATTGTCATGTGAACTCTAATGATTGTTTGTGTACTATGGACATGTCTAGTTACCCCAGTATACTACATAAGGATGGTTTGGACGCTATGGAACATTATTTAAAACAAAGAACAGTACAAGATCCCACCACATATTTTTTGTTAAGTTTAACTAAAGAAATCCTGACAAAGAATTACTTCACATTTCAGGATCGGTATTATTTGCAACACCGGGGCTCAGCCATGGGCTCACCAATGGCTCCAAATTGCGCGAATTTATTTATGGGTAAATTTGAGTTGGACTTTGTTTATAACAACAATTATTATTCTAAGTTCCTTCAGACATATTGGAGGTACATTGACGATTTATTTTTCATTTGGAGTGGCAGCATTGATGATTTAAACAGGTTCCATGAATATCTCAACTCGAAAATGGATTTTATCAAATTCACACTAGAATTTAGTTCTGAACGCATTTCCTTTTTGGATGAGAGAAGCCTCCCTTATAGCCAGTTAACTAGAGTGAAGCGGATATGCGACTGATGAGACGTTTGAGTCCCATGCCAAAGTCCTGTGCGATAGATTTAGAGATAGGGGGTATGGTGATAATTTACTTAACCAACATTTGGGAAAGGTGCGTCAGATTCATAGATCTGAGCTGCTTACATCTAAGTCCAGGAACACTTCTGATCAGGGGTTAGCCATGGTTTCCACATATAGTCCCATATCACCATCAGTAAAACGCATAGTCAATAAACACTGGCACATATTGAAGACAGATCCGCAAATTGCCAACGCTTTTACTTGCCCACCCAGACACTAGGCTACTATAAGAGGACATCCAACTTACGGGATTTTTTAGTTAAATCTGATTTGCCCGCCACTAGGCCCGCACATTTTTTGTCACAGATCCCCAGTGGCAATTTCCCATGTCATAATTGCGTACACTGTTATGCTATGATGAAGGGGAATACATTTTCGCACCCCAACACAGGAAAAAAGATTACAGTGAGAGGTAGAATTACATGCAACACCAAGTATGTGGTTTACCTTCTTAAGTGTCCTTGCAACTTGTATTATGTGGGGAAAACAAAACGGTTACTAAAAACTAGAATACGTGAACATAAATGTTCCATACGCAACCACGATGAGAAATCATCAGTGGCTAGACATTTTAACCGGGTTAACCACAGTACCAATGACTTAAAATACATGGGGATTGAGGTTGTGGAAATGCCTCGCAGAGGTGGGATAGAGAGAATCGACTACTTCAGAGAGAGGCTTATTGGATACACTCCCTGGACACACTCATCCCCAAAGGGATGAACGAGGAAATTATATTGTCTTGTTTTTTGTCATATGTTTTTTGTAATATGTGGTATATGTTAATGTTTGGAATGTGCAGGACTGTGACATAGGTGGTTCATGTTTGTCATGTATATGCTGTTATAGTTTGTTGTCTTTTGTCTGTTGTTTTTTGTTTTTTGTACATTGAAACTGGGTCTCCCCCTGTTGGAGAGCGCTGGGTACCTGTGGGGGTTAAAGGTGATGATCTAGTTTATTCAAACACACCTACTTGGGGTCAAGGGTGAAATTGCTATTTTTCACACTGAAGAAGGGTGTTAGCCCGAAACGTTTGTGAGGCAATTAAAAAGTAAACGATACTGTTGAGTGCTTGCTTTATTTATTTTTCTAAGTTTTTGATTTATTATCAAGAAAGTTTAAGCACCCAGTTGAAGTACTATAGGGTGTTGAGCGCGCTTCCTTATTTTCTCATCCCCTTGATATAGCAGAGGATACATGTTGTGTAACTTCAGTTTATTATTGTTCATAATGATTCAATATTTTGCTGAGATATCAGTTTCTTAGGTCCACGACTACACTTTGGAGACACCTAAGAATACACTAATCTTTCCATGAAAGTTTATTTACAGCTTGATTGTCCCAATCCCAAAGTGCATTAACAAACTTTGGGCCAATTCCTTCACACAACTGCATGTCTTGGCACTAAAGTGAAGATACATCATTCCATGGTTGACTTAAGTCTTCTGACTCACAGCCTCCCCATTAGAATTCCTTATGCCTTTCAAGAACCTTTCAAATAAATCTATGCCTTGTGTCGAATTGTGTGTGCTTAGATGTTATATCATGCACATTTTACATCTCTTTCAGAGAGACAACTTTCTTCAAGTTCAAAGGAAGCGTATGCTTTTTCCAAATATTCAATATATTCTAAAATAATTGAAAAATAATCATCACTTTAATAGCAAATAGGTTAAATTGGAGTTTGCTCTGCAGGTCTGTCTTTAAAGGAGCCCATTCACATCCATGGGTTTTATATGACAGATAGAGCAGTGAATTTAACACAACCAATGGCTGTGCTGGCGACGACATTAAACAGACATGCATTTTCTTTGGAATTGAGTAAACAACTGCATTTAAATTTTTCATTTATAAGAAAGATGTGTTTGCTGCATTTCTGAAACAATTTGGTAACAGTTTAATGCACCAATTTAAGTTTAATTTTCCTGCTGGTTATGCTCCTGGAAGTAGTAAGTCAATTAAGCACTTCCAAAACCACTCTCAATCTTAACGGAGATCTAAACTGAGGTGATAAATCCCTGGAATTCTGCTTTTTCACATAGATCTCTGTTTCTCGAGGTCACCAAATATTGTCGGTACAAAAAAAAAAAAACCTGAAAACAATCGGTTCTACCTAGCTTGAGTTGCTGCAGCCAACAGCTAGAGCTGCAGCTACAGTGCTACACTCTGGGGGCATGTTCATGAGCCCCCATGGAGTGAAATCATCCACTATCTCAGAAAAAAGCAAATGATGAAGTAAAGTTTCAGAGCACAACCAACAACAGGATTAGAAACCAGTTAAATCAGTACAAAATTAGGTTGACTTTATTGGAGGCAGGGTAACCATTTATCATCAACATTGTGGTTGTCATTCGACCCTTAAGCCCACAGTATTGCCTTTATGACTCCCACCCCCATTAACATGCACAAAAAAACACCCCCCCAAATGCTGTCAGCTCCCTCTACGGGAGAATTTCAGCTTCTTCACACGTACACCATGAGGACAGTTGAAGATTGAAGAGGACACACCACAAATAAACACCAACAAAAGAAGCCATTCTTTTTTTTCTCTCTCTATATATAAAGATGCGAAAAGGTGAATCGTTTACTCTGTCCTAAGAGGCAAGTCCATTAGTCTGACCCCCTCTTACACACCTAAAGCACACTCTCCTCTGAGTGGGGAAAATCCTGCACATCTACCAAAATTAGGGTGCAACTACAGGGTAGACCAATATGGCTTTGTGGCGACTAGTCTGTACATTCACTTCAAAAAGGGTTAGGACAAAAATCTGAACCCCATTTCATTGAATAGCCATTAAACAGCCAGTGTCTTTCCCAAGAAGGCCCGACAGGTGCACTTTTCTTCTTGTAAAGGAGCCTTTCAGCCCTGCTTCAGCAACATGCCATTTCAATAGTATTTCCCATTAACAGCAGTTCTTGATAATGAGACATGTTGGAAGGTAATACTGGCACACTATGGCAATCTCTTGGGGGCAGACATACAGTATATCTGAGAACAGAGGAGAATTTGGTTGTAACATGGGGGGGGGGGGAAATCCAACTCAGTGCTTTCTTGGGAAAGAGCACTGAGAACCAGAATAGTGCAATTGGGGATAAAAGTTTGTAGAAGAAATGGTTATCTTGTTGCTGTATTTCAAAACCAAAACTGAAAGACGTCACCAGATTTGTACTTTAGTTATGACATACCAGCTTTACGTCTGGTCAATGAGACCAGCCAGCACACTCTGAAAAGAATGAGTAGTACAATTTGTCAGATGACTTTAATAGAAACATCTGAAATTACACATTCACAGAAAGAGGGTAAGAGAAATACTCCTGTCTTCACTTTCTCCAATCCCACCATATTCCAACTCAGACCACACACAGCAGAACGCAAGCTGATTGTTTCAGTATTTCATTTCGCTTCACACAAAGCCGTGGCCTAATTAACAGGCTGGGAATGTTACCTTGGAACATGGACTGTTGCCAGTCCTAAGAAATACTGATAGTAACAAAACATAACATCTAAATATGACCATTTACTTTTGCTCGTTTGCAGGCTCTTGTGCAAACACCATCAGATGGATCTAATCCTGTTGGTCAGTTGGTCATTTGCATGAATGAACACCGGACAAAAGATAATAGCGTCAAACATCTTAGGTATTCTTAAAGTAAAGCATGCCAGCATTTCACATTAGCAAGAAAAGCCCTGTTCTGGACCCAAGCCACAGTGTTGTTTCTCTGAACTGGGTGAAAATGTTTAGATGCCAACCACACGTGAGGCTTTCAGATGAGATGGCGAGAAAATATAATTTAAATATCTACATTCATGGTTCAACAACACCAGCATTCACAGTTGTCCTCGAGGACAGTCCTAGCGCTGAGCTGCTGGTCTGATGCAAGTCACACAACAGGTGAGGGACAGATACCGCCTTGTACTTAAGTAATTAATTTATGATTTCATTTACCCTTCTTTCTCAATGACATTATCACAGTACAACTAAATCAATATTTGAAAAGGTACCCATCTTATTATTTTTTTAAAGAAATGCTGGGCAAAGAAACACCTCGCAAACCAGTATAGGAAAGAAGGGCATGGAATGTCTGAGTGAGTGTTTTAAGCCAAGGAGATGGTTGCTGAAGTTATGCTTGTACATACAGCAAAAGTACAAAAAGACAAAAATTGGACAGAGCGAGAAGAGGTCAAACGAAGTAGAGCAAGAGCGTATTGACAGAAAAGTTGTCCAAGATAGCCATCCAGTCTTTTCCAAAAGGCTTCGGTAAAAGAGATAGATAGGGTATGCTTTCTCTTTAAAATCATGATACATTTTTTATTTCTTTTCATAAAAAACAAACATTACAAAAATTCTGAAGAGGAATTATAAAAAGAAACAAACAAATTCCAAACAAAGCAATTTTTTTTTTTTTTTACTTTTCGTATTTTCCCAAACCAACAAAAGTAAAATGTAGGTACTAAAATGCTGAGGACGTGCCTGGCCCAGTGAGTTGAACCACAGGAGAGAAGGTTTGTTTGCTAAAAATGGAATTCATGCATAACCAGAAACCATTACAACAGAGAGAACTCTTTCCAGCACAACAGAGTGTGAACCTTTTGAGGATATCGACCAGGGATGTCCTGAGGTCAAGACTCTAAGCAAGGCAGGCGATTGAGATTGCAATCTCACAACCACAAACACTTAATGACCAAAGGGTAGAGGACTAACCAATCCCACTACCAGGGTTACAGCTATTAGGTATTTTCATGCTATTCTAACATCAAATCTCACATCTCATCTTGAGGGAAAGGTCTCATCCACTAGTCATACCATACTCAGACTCACTACACCCACCCTCTTAACCCATGCCATGTTCCTCTGGAGGTCTCTGGCCACAGCATGGATCACAGGGCAGGACCAAAAGGCTTCAGGTCAGAACATGAGCCTAAATTCAGAGCTTTCATTTGGACAGTCTTTAAAATTGTGACACAAGTAGCATTTAAAAAAGGTGAAATCCACTGAAGTTATGAGATTGATGAACAGAATCTGCAGTTCTGGAAAAACATACACACACTTCCACCTCAAAGTTTCTTTGGAGAGAGACTGTGTCGGGAATCTCGTTAACTGGGAGCTTATAATAAGAACTGTTAGTTCAGGGAGAGGGGAAAGTGTATGCATGCTTGGATGCCTGTTCCTGTGTGTGTGTGTGTGTGTGTGTGTGTGAGTGTGCATGCATGCGCGTTTGTGTGTGCGTGTGTGTGTGAAAGTCATGCATGGTTTCACAGACATACAGATTCATGGCAAAATCTCCAGCGGGGACTACGTCAACTCAACCCCTCCTAAAATAACCCACTCACCGACCGTTTCCAATGATCCTATGCCTTGTAGGCAGCTACACATACAGGTGGGAGGGTGAGGAAATTGAACTGTGTCTATGATATATGACATCTGAGCTGAGAACCAACTATAATACTAAGAGAATAAAATCCACTGTGGCCAGCAGAGCAGCAAAACGTTTCCCCTCCATAAAACCCAGCTACGGTTACGTGGAGATGACAGAGAGGACGGAGATAGACTAGGAAGCCGAGCTTCAGAGAAATCTTACAGCTTTCGGTTTTTCGAACATACAGACAAAAGCAGACAAAACAAAGAAAAACAAAACAAACAAACAAAAAAAAAAGCCAAAATACTGTTGTGCAAGAGAAAACAAAATAAGCTTCAGCCACATGGGTCGGCCCCATGCATTTCGGTTGATAAATAAAACAGTAAAAGATCATCTTTCATGCACCGTCACATACACACATACTATCCTTAGCAAACATTGAAAAAGCCTTAGGAAAAAAAACCTGAAGATTAAAACATATCAGGACCAAAGCTGTGTTGAACCCACTGAGCCAGGCAACCACACAAACCCTCAGGGGAAAAAAAGAGAAAGAAAAAGAGTGAAAGAATGAAAAGCAAGATGGAGAAAATGAAAAAGGTGAAGGGGGCTGGAGAGTGGCTGCCTGCCTAGTCATCCCCAGATGCGCCGTCTTCATCCGACCCATTCTCCTCCTCTTCATCATCGTCATCGTCAGCGGGGGCGTCTTGCTTCTTCTTGGATGGGGGAGGGGTCTCCTTCCTCTCCTCCTGCTCGTCGTCCTCCTGTGGACTGTCGGCGTCGTCTTCGTCCTCGTCCTTGGGAGACGACTTCTCCGCGGCCTTGGTTGCACTGGGTCGGCCTTTGCCTTTGGCCTTCATGGGGCTTGGGGTTACTGCGGGGCAGCAGATTACACATTTATAAGATGATCCATCTCAAACACTTTTCACAAAACTTCCTAAATCTATTCATGTTGAACATAGTGTGAATGACTGGCTTCTTTGTTACAGTCTTTCAATGACTCTTTGTAAAGATTTTTTCACAACGGTGGAAAATGTGTATCCTCTAAAGTAATGTCTTAAGTCAACAAGGAAGTGCGATTTTCAAGACTCTGTATTTTTGTCCTCAAGTTCCTTTTTGTTTCGTCTATGCAGCATAATGCAAAATAGCATAATGGTTAATTTAGGATTATGGATTGCTGATGACCTTTACATTGCGTGTGTGTGTGTGTGTGTGTGTCATGCGTTTGCTCATACCTGTGGCCTTTAGCCTGGGTTTGGGGGATTTCTTCTCCTTCCTCTCAGGCCTGCCTCTCCTGCTTATCACCTTCTTTCCTTTCTTCTTTGAGCGTCCATAGTCGCTGTCATCGTCATCATCCACCATGAAGTCCTCATCGCTGGCTGACTCTTCTAAAAAAGAAAATGGTGTTGGATTAATGAATGACAAGCAATGCTTTCATGTAGGTTTCAGTGGCTTCAGTAAGCTTAAAGGAGAAATCAAAGGCGAGTACTGTCGATACAAAGAAAACCCCCAAACAATCAGTTTTACCTACTGTAGCTCGAGTTGCTACAGCCAGCAGCTAACGCAGCCAGGCAGCCACAGCGCTACATTCTGTGGGCATGTCCGTGAGCTCCCATTTACATGCCACCAGAGTGTAGCGCTTTAGCTGCCTGGCTGCGTTAGCTGCTGGCTGTAGCAACTCGAGCTAGGTAAAACTGATTGTTTTTTTGTTTTTGTTTTTTTTCGTACCGACAGTACTCGATGACCTTGAGAAACAGAGAGATATATTTGAAAACTCGCCAGATTTCTACTTTAACAACAGTAGAAACAGTCAAACATCATGGAGTGAATATCCACACTCTGATTAACAGAGACCAGTTTGGGCCGTAGGCCTATGTGTTAAATTTTAAGTAGTTGAATAGTGCACTTACTGTCCACATAGGTCGGTTCTTCTTCATCACGCTCCTCATCCTCACTCCCGCCACCTCCCAGGATCATCTCTCTCTGTTTCGACACGGCTTTGGACGCCGCCTGCCGCACCTGACGTACCTTACGATTGACCTCCCGGTCATCATCACTGTCATCTAGACGTAAGCACAATGAAAAGTCTTAATTGCTGGTATAGTTTAATGTTAGTTAGCATTGGGACCTTTTGTAGTGAACATCCTAGAGTCATTTTACAGGAGAGGTGTTAAAAGCCTAGTGCTATGGATAGGGGATACCCTATCTATTTGTGGGCAAAAAAACATAACCAACTGAGCAGCCTTTGAGACTGGTGTTATCAAGCAGGCACCTTCAGGGCTGTAACCTTCAGAAACTTTTAATGCCTACTATGTCACTTACAGTACAGGAACATATTCTGTACTTTGCCACTGAATAGACTTGTCACCTTTGGCATCAATGTTGTATTGTGTATGTCTCTACCAGTTCTACCACAAAAGCCCTGAGAGTATTGGATCAAAACATAATCATGAAACTTGACAATCTGATGATGACTAAATATCAAGCAACAGAATAGACTTTGGTCATTTTGTGTGTGTGTGAACAGGCCACACTGACTTTGAAGTTTGTGGTTACTGGCCATAACCGGTAATAATATAATAGGTAATAATGCCATAATGCTATTATGCTGTCTATGCCAATGGCTGAATGATAGGCTTTCTACATTACTTTATACCACAACAACAAACCTAATCACCCATATACGTATAACGCATTACACTCCAAGCACAGAATGTTCCACCATTACACCTTACTATTAAAGGTGAAATGGCCATTACTACTTAATTTAAATTGTTATTTCAGTTTGACTTCAGACTTCAATGAACAATATCAACAAAGTTCAACTTATAGACATATGCTGCATTAAGTCATATCTTTTTTTTTAAACCACACTTAATGCCCATATAAGGAGTATAACATACCATGAAACAGAATTAAACTTATGGCTAGGTCCAAAATGACAAACTGAACGGTCAGGCAATACAAAAAGGACAGCCTGCCACAATCTGAGCCAAACTATTTGTTGCCTTCACATGTCTGTTCAGTAAATTACATTTCTTAATCAAATTTAACCATGATGACAAAGACCCATACCTCCGGAGCAACACTTCTTTTTTGGTGATTACATCAAAGCCTCCTATATGCTGGACATTTTTGTTCCGTATAGAGTTCTTACCTGCACCTCGTTTCCTCTTCACTGCCCGCTTGCTGGGCTTCTCCACCTTCCCCCTCTTCACTCCTTTTTTGCCTCGTTTGGCCTCATAATCGCTACCTCCATCTTCTTCCTTCTCTTCTCCAAAGTCGTTATCTTCATCACTGCCAAAGTCATCTATAACACAACAAATATTTTTTCAGTGTACTGTTAGACATTCAGTGGAAGTTGCTGCAATATGTCTACACAAATATAACCCTGTGCTAAAACCCTGAATTCATACAGAATGCTAAAACATACTTATTAGAAAATGTTACAAATGTTTCAGAACTTTTACAAGTTAACAGTAATAGTTCATTAGAGCAACATTACACTCAAGATCTGGCTAGGGCATGGGTTCCCAAACTCCATCAATGTGGGCCTCCCCTCTGAAAACAGTGACACCTCCGCGCAAAATACATTTTACCGTGACTCGAAGAGCTGTAAACAGTGCTGTAAGGCTGTGTGTACAAATCCGCTTGGAGCTCGAGCTCCAAGCTGCAAGTTACCGTTCACTGGTAACTTGCAGCTAGCTCGGCTGACGGCACTGTTGCTATCCACTATCCCAAAGATTTAGTATACATCTCTCCTGTTATTTATTTAGATTTTATAATGTTGAAAATTACATAATCATTGAAAAAAAAAAAAACATAGACAGTTCTAACATGAAATAAATGCTTTTCCTTCTTTTTTTAATCAACCTTCCGCGCCTCCCCTCAAATTATTTGGCGCCCCCCAGGGGAGGCGCGCCTCACAGTTTGGGAACCTCTGGATTAGGGTGTGTAGACAGACACTCTGCATGAGCACTACTTTGCTCAGAAGAAGGCAATGTGCTAAAGACAGAGTTGACATACAGTGCTTTACTGCACTCTGCTGACCACTGCATGCAACTTATAAGACAGTGGACTAAAAATGCTGTACATGAAGCGAGGATAGCAGAGCTTAATTGGCATCATAAAAAGATTATTGCTCACCTGGTGAGTCACCTTTGGATTTGGAGTGTTTATCATCGGAGTCCTCACTGGTTTTAAAGGACAGAGAGAGAGAGAGAGAGAGAGAGAGAGAGAGAGAGAGAGAGAGAGAGAGAGAGATTTTAGAAAATCAGAAAATCCTTTGTTACTGTTCATCGTGTAATGGGATTTTCTGACTTTTATAATAAATATCTCTGGATGTGTTGCAAGTAGCTGATGGGCTGATGGGGATGGGGATACATTTCAGTGAAGATTCATAGCAATGCTCTCCGTTTGTCTTGAGTTGCCGTGTGCATTATCTTTATGTATTTTTTTCCTGTTGGATTATGTTTAAAATTCAGTTTAAAAATAAATAAATAATAAGTTTTGAAAATGGATGATAGATCCAAAATCACTGAATAATCATGTTTAAAATCACTGAGTAATCATGTTTAATTACCGTGATCTCAATGTTGAACAAAATAATTGTGATAATGATTTTTGCCATAATCAAGCTGCCCTAGATTAGACTCAGAGTGTATCTTTAAAACACATAGCTTTCCAGAATTTGATAATATTGCAAATAGTCTATAGCCTGTTCTGAGTCAGAGTAAGCTGATATGTTTGGCTTGAATTGATTGTGGTCTTTTCTCCTTCATAGTTTCGCTGTGAATCAGAAACACACAGTTTTGCATGAAAAAAGTTGTGTAAGAAATTACAGTCATGACTGATTTCAGAAAACTACATGTAAAAAAGAGGGCTGCTTGTTTTCATTTTTTTCATTTTCTCAATACAAACTTCAATACAGTTTGCTGAAAACATCCTTAACTAATTATGCAATAAATTAGTGTCCAGTGAGTGATTGGTTATAGAGAGTTGAAGCACAGAAGGTCATCCATGCCCAATAGACAGACATACCTCTCCTCCTTAGAGTTCTTAGATGCCTTGTGTTTCACCTCCCGAATCTTTCTGGGCTTTTCAGCACCTCTGCCATACTCCTCATCTGGATGAAATGAAACAAATCAATTCAGTCAATTCTCTCAAACCCCATACAAGAAGATAGCTTCCTCAGTGATTACATTCATTGAACGGTTATTTAAGAATGAGAAGCAATGTCTTTACCAACAGTGGCATTAGAGGTAGTACTGGTATAACAGAGTGCTGAACGAAACACTACTATTTCAGGCTAGGCCCTTGAAAATAAGAAAAATGAGGAAGTTTCCTGTGTTGCAACAGCCATTGTGAGATAAAGAGATCAAATTACATTCGATTACACAAAATGTTCACTGATCTGTCAATGCCACAGTCAAGCATGCCTTGACCAGTCATGACAGATGCAAATTGCCAAACTGGCATTAGCTTGTATTTGAATGTAGTGCAGGTCATCTCAACATAAATACATGTTAAGAAATGTAAAATGTGGCAGCACAAGATTGGTTCCCTAAACAGAGGAACAAGTCAAAGTGCCATTGTGCTTCAGGATAGTTTAGCAGTCTATTTACACATTCTAATCTATTTTCTGAGAGTCTCCACAACAATTGCTTTGGCTGATTACATTGGACATGTAAGCCTTAGTTATATTTGGTGAACATCTGTTGTTTACAGAATTGCTAGAAAAGCAATGTCTCACTGCAATTGTTCTAGTGTATTGAAAGCAGCTTTAGGTCTAGAACTCTAGAACACATGCGGTGACCTTGCAAACACACTCAACAGCCTAACTGGCACCAATATAAAGGTGCTAACTGCTGTATTTCAGCAACTTGCCTGTGTTGATATGTAAATCCATGGTAGAGAGGAGATTGTTTTGAAAATGCTCACATTACCAACACTCTGATTCTTCACTCAGCCTTCACTCAGTCTACTGTTCACACGCCTCAAAATACACTGAGACACTCTATTATAGACTGTAGCTGTAAACGCAGATAATTTAAGTTCATAGCATATCTCAGCAGTCATGGTCTGGCAGAATGCAGATACATTAAAGAACTGTCACATCAGACACCAAAGTTGAGCAAGGGGCTGATATTAAACAGCAACAATTCAAATAACTCTTTGAACTCTTTTGAGTCAGACCATCAAAGTAACTCAATTACTCTCTAATAGGTATTGTGAAAATTAGCTTTTAGTGCAATAATTGCAGATACCCAACACAGTTATTAAGATAGGAAAAATAAATAAATTGTGGGACTTTTATTGGTTCTTTTAGCATGTGTAACACCAGGTTGGTATGTTGCCAGCATGCTCACCACATACCAACTAAATGGATGAGCTGATTAGGGTCCCTTAACACTGAAGTTAGAGGCAATACTAACTGACATTTTCACCAGAGATATTTTTGAAGCGGTTTTCAGCCGCTCATCTGACGTCTGTCTATTGTTAGTGGTCGAATTCCATTGAAATCAGTGTATCAATTTACACCTGCAGCGCTTTGTGTGCGAATTATAGCCAATAAAAGTAGAGGAAAGTGTATTTTTACACTTCACTTCTATTTTAGAGCGTATAAGATGCGTACACATGGATACACACATTGTTGCGTCAGGGTAGAGACAGAGGCAGTGTAAACTGATTATGGACCCTTTCAAGAGAGTTCCATTATCAGCATCATAGTTGGCCCCACAAGACTTCCTTTTTAACATTCCATATGTTATCTTAATGCAGAGGAAGTAGATTGGGGCCCAAATAGAACGTTCAAGCATTGTTTTTGTTTTTATTGTTGAAAGGGTCTATATGACATTTAACTCTTGCTTGCGGTGTAAATTCCAAGTAAGATGGAGCTGTATATTAATAACATTCACCACTATAAGCCCCATGAGATAATTTAACCTTACAGTGACCAAAAAGCCAGAACTTTGTACTTACATCTGCACTCCTCAATTGTTGGGTCGCCGTCACTGTACTAAGGTAATCAGATCCACACCAGCTTTAAAGCTGATTGCAATCATACAGCATCATCCCCCTACCCCTAAACACCTTTACCCACAGTAACCTTGTAGCCATGAGCACCCCATGCCTGCTTACTGCAGAGAACTGAGCAACAGGACAGGATTGATTTATTCATTACATCTATAATCCATTCTCAAACATGGTGAAGAATATTTGTGAGTCTCTCCTTCAAACTGAAGGTTGGAGGCAGAGTTAGCTTGACTTACCTGCATCATCGGATTCATTGAACTGTGAGTAATTCACCACCTTCCGGTTCCTGTTGGGCAAATGACAAGTAGCACCATAGTAAGAACACATACAAATGGAGAGTTTGGTGAGACAACATAACAAAAGTTGATCTTACACATGTGTTTCATCAGACTGAGAGAAGCACAAGTACTGTCATGGTCAAAGGACGTATTAAAAAGTTTGACCATGTCATCTTTTATGGAGATCAAGGACAAAAAATTAGAAAAAAGGACCAGTGTAACTCGTTTTCACGTCTTTCTGTAATAACAGTCTATAGATGATCAAACAGTGCAAGGTAATGCAGATCTTGCCACATTTTTTAAATGCTAAATGTGATATATATATTTGAGGGTTTCCTCTTCCTTAGTGAAACCTGCAGGCAGCTCCTAATTCTCGGGCTACAATAACTGCCATGCAAGTAACAGTAACAAGTAAAAGCTTCTTGGTCTCCATAATATATTAGGCCTAAATGTAGCGACCGGTAGTTTTTCCGACAACCAACTTTATGTTTTGTAAGAAGTTTGCAACTGGGGTCCTTCAACACAAAACAACAAAGTTAGCCTACATAGTTTTTAGCCTGGTTTTACCCTTAACTTAATGTGGGTATCGTCAAAGAGGTGATGATGCTGTACCATCATGACATTTGGATCACAATACAATACCAAATTATTGTGATTCTTTATACTTTACAGAACAGTTAGCATTTTATTTAAATTCAGTAAAGTATTTCTCTCGTATGCTACATCTCATACATTGGAAGTCTCAGCAGCCTTCTTGGCGTGGCAAATTTGTTCTTGACTAATTTCTGCTGTGACATAAAGAAAGGAATGAGGTCCTGTGCCATACTTTGGACTTCAGAGGCAATAGATGTATGCAACAACATAACATTAAAATAATAACATCACAGTAGGCCTAATGCATATTGCAGTACTTGCTGCTTCTGCATCAATATTGTGCCACAAATGCTGTGATGCAACTATATGAATTTCAGCCTATACAGTTGTTATATAGTGTTGCTGAGGGCATTGCGTTAGGTAACATACAATTCATAACCAAAAAAACAGCCTTGATAACACATGCTTACTTTGATTACTGACAAATAAATGCACAATTAGACACTGATGTCAACATAATGGCAATTGATGTTCTTGTCTAACCAATAGCCTACATAACAAATATGGCACACAGGCCTACATATTTTCTCCTCACTAAGTCATAAAGTTTAAAAGCATTCAGTTAAGACAAAGAGGGAAAGCAATAGCCTATGTTGACGCCCAACACATCACCATATGGTAATTTCAATAGCCTGAAATGCGTTCCTATTGAGATGGAGAGTGTTTCTACTAAGTGCTAAGACCCATGGTGCTCATGTCCGAATGTGACAACGCATACGCCTATAAGCTTTATCTGCCAAAATTACGAATAAGACAAACGAAATTATATAGATATTTTATTTCAAGAATCAGCTCGATCCAGCGACTCAAAAGATATTTTCATTCGATAGTGGATTCGATGGTGTCTCCGGTCAAAGTTATAATCTATTGGGAGTAAAGGGGGAGGGGCAGAGGGGGACAACGACGTGGATTTTCGGTAAATCAAAAGGCAACCTAAACCATATCAACTGTCTTTTCCCTGGACATCAAATGCATAATAACGTTTATAGAGCACCACGATGGGTGACTACAATATGTAAACGGCATCTTGCCATAGTGTAGGCATTTTTTTCTTGCAGGACTCCTAACGTGCTCAAGCAGGATTCGCCTGACCTGAAACACTGTTGCAAGCAATAGTCACAGCATTTATCTGAACATTCGTTAGACACATTAGGCACACCAACCCGATAGTTATCCGTTTACCATGTTTTTTATTATTATTATTATTGCAAGACAACGACTATGATTTGAAAGAAATTGAAGACTAGATTCGACCAGAATAACTCCATCCACAGCCTCCAATGCTGGAGGTGTGGTGACTTGCTACTCTGACCCGCCCCCTCTGACATCATTCCAGCAAGGCTAATTCACCACTATCAGCGTGGAAATGAGCAGCAGCGGCTCCTTTCTTCTTCTGCGTTTTCAACCAAACCTAACAGGCTACAGTTGACCACTGATCATATACAATGTTACTTTGTGAGACAACAAATAGGTATGATTGCCCCGACTGCAAGCACCCAACATGGCGAAGTTTAGTAACATGTAAGAGTTTGGAGACATAACATCAACATGCCAATGGCCAAATCCAAAACAGGTTATTAGTCTTGTCGAACCTAGCACGGATGAATGGGTGGCCATGTTTTCTGTATAGATTGCCTCCAGCCTACCCTCATCAGAAGCTAGATAACATGTTTTGTATTACAGAAAATACAGCATGCATTCTACGCGCAGATGATGCTGGAGATGGCTCGCGATTCTGCTCACCATCTCGCTGCACATTTGAAGCGCGCGCAAAAAAGATATCTGATCAGCAATCACCTTCTATCCGCAATGCAAGGTCTGGTGCTAGCTAATGCTATCTGTAGAAGAGCACTAATGTGCTCTATTCTCCTTAAAACAGGCAAATTCTAGCTAAATGCTCGACATGTCTAGAGCATGCGTCAGTCTATGAGAGTCCCAGTATGCATGCATGCAGTGCAATGAGAATGGAGGACATCTGAAACGCACATACCTCACTGGTCTTGACATTTTGCTGGAATACTGTAGAGGTTACAAATGTAAAAGAGCACAGAAGAAAATCAGAAAGATAAAAAACAACACCGTCCAGTTCTGCGACACGAGGGGCAATATGAAATATCGCAAAAATAAACACCAAATCCTAACCGTTCTTCCTAGAGAAATGTTAAAATGCAACTATATCCTAGAGGAGAAATTTGTTTAATTTTTACCTTCTGCTACTCAAAATGGTGAATAAAACAAACTGAAACTGCAACCTATGCGCAACCTAACCCTACGCCTGTAGGCGGGTACTGGCTGGTAAAAAAACCGCCCATACCCAGTTACAAAATACAGACGAATGGAAGATAAAGACTGCTATTGGCTAGTTCGAAAGATCATTAGCACTTCAATTGGGTATTTGAAATGCTCATCAAAATGCTAGGGTCTCTACTCTTTTTACCCCTCCTCCCGTGTGCGGCTTGGTTGAGAAGATACTATTAAGAAAAACAAAAAGAGTCTCATTGAATAGGCCTGGAATCTGTTTTTGCTTATGTTCAAAATGGGAGAACGAAATATTTTCAGTATTTTGCTGTCTTTTTGCATAGCACTGACTGGGAAGAGTCTTTTTTGTCCAAAATGCCGAGGCGCACGCAGAGTGGGAGGGGCCGATTTAAACTAATATTCCCACAGGGTTATGCATGTGCAATTTAATATTTCAGTTTCAAACTTAAGAGTCTGTCTTGTAATATATATATATATATATATATATATTTATATTTCATTCTACAATTTTAAATTGTAGCTTTATTCAGTTTTTGTCCATTGTGCTTTCTATGGAAACAGCAGTGTAGTCTAGTGGTGAGAGCAGTAATATTATGGTAGCACTAGGCCCGTACCTGCCCCCTCCAGGGTTGTGGCAAGGGTACAAAGACTGATTTCCAAAGCTAGCTGTGCATTGAATTTGCACATAGCAATGACACTAAGATAGCCTACATCTTTTCTGTAGGTTAGATGTCCTGATAACAAAACAAAAAAAACATGGTAATACATCTAACTGACACATAACTACAGTTAAGTTTAATTAGCTGTTTGGAATAGGCTACATGCAATAGGCTTTAGTTTAGTATGAATCATAGCCTACTAACTTCACTTCACCTCACTTCATGAAGTGACCTATTTCTATAACATAGCTCATTCAGAGAGACATTCAGAGGGTTTCATCAGTGTATTTGAGCTATGCTTGTTTGATTACTTGACACTTGTAGCTGAAAGGCATCATACTCTTATCAGGGGAATCAGTGGAAACAGATCAGCTGGTGATGCCTCATCATGTTGCTCTGGTTTCGTCTCAGGTCCCGTCAGCGGAGTAAGGGAGCATCCGCTTTCAGTCATCAGGTGCAGGCAGGGGCGCCATTGGGGATACATTAGGGACGTTGTCCGTGCTGTGTTAGAACAGGCTAAGAAATTATAATATTACCAGAAGTAAGATGCACACAATATGCAACACTGTAAAAAAAACTGTGTTTAAAACTATACAACACTGTGAAAAAACTGTGAGAGATGAAGCCAGACTTTAGTCTAAAACGGGCTGGCTGTGTCTAACATCTGAGTCTGGGTAATCAATGCATCCTAGTTGTGTCTCCAACATGCTGGAAGCAAATCACTGGAAACAGATACGAGGGAGAATTATTTCTCATCTCAAAGGATGCAAATACCACTTAATTTTCTTAGGCACTGAGTACTTGGAGCATTGAAACACCTCGGTTTTGGTGGCATTACTGTATGACAATATTGGAGTCTTAAAAATATTCTTATCTTTGTGAGGTGTTAATTAGGTCTAGGGTCATTCCATGTCAGTTCAACCAGGGCCCACGCACTTAGGTCTCAAACAATTCTGAAAAAATTACCAGGTGTACCTATGTTACCCAGGAGACACACTGTAAAATGACTCTTATGTAAGATCAATACTTTCCATGATACAGCCAGTTTTACAGTCAAGTTACTTTTTGTCAAAGTTCACAAGCCCACAGCGCAAGAACTAAACCATGTAGGAGGCTCAGATTTTGCATGGTGGTACATAAATAGGAATAGTATGTAGCAAAATCGTCACGTTTGGGCTTAAACAGAGCCCAGCCAAAAACTCCAATAAAATTTGTATCAACTTTGAGGGACAGCTATGGCCATGCAGGATTATCCAGACCAAACGTGACGATTTTGCTACATACTATTCCTATTTATGTACCAGTATGCAAAATTTGAGCCTCCTACATGGTTTAGTTCTTGTGCTGTGGGCTTGTGAACTTTGACAAAAAAAAGAGCCAAACAAAATCGACACCCCCCTCCCCCTGTAAAACTGGCTGTATCTTGGAAAGTATTGATCTTACATAAGAGTAATTTTGTATCCTGGGTAACATAGGTACACCTGGTAATTTTTTCAGAATTTTTTGAGACCTAAGTGCGTGGGCCCTGGTTGAATTGATGTGGAATGACCCTCTAG
The DNA here is from genome assembly GCF_018492685.1 of Alosa sapidissima. Lineage (NCBI taxonomy): Eukaryota > Metazoa > Chordata > Actinopteri > Clupeiformes > Clupeidae > Alosa > Alosa sapidissima. The sequence goes on from NC_055960.1 coordinate 19,661,784, forward strand.
GTCTGTGCCAACTAATTGGCACCAGTGTTCACCGCTATATTCAACCTGTCCCTGGCACAGTCCATCATCCCCACATGCTTTAAAAGGTCTACCATCATCCCCATACCCAAGAAGCCTAGACCAGCCTGTCATAACGACTATCGCCCAGTTGCACTCACCTCTGTGGTAATGAAGTGTTTTGAGAAGCTGGTCAAAGCCCACATCTGCTCCTCACTGCCCAACACCCTGGACCCTCTACAATTTGCATAGCGGCCCAATAGATCCACTGAGGATGCCATTGCTCACATACTACACATTGTCCTGTCACACCTGGCCAAGAGCAAGGGGAAAGTGTTGAACTATGTGAGACTATTATTTGTTGACTATAGTTCAGCATTTAATACTATCCTTCCCTCCACCCTCATCTCAAAGCTCAGGAGCCTGGGGCTGAATGGCGCCCTTTGCAGGTGGATCCTGCACTTTTTGACAGAGAGACCTCAGGTGGTGAAAGCGGGCAAGCACATCTCATCCTCCCTCACCCTCAGCACAAGGGCCCCCCAGGGTTGTGTTCTGTCCCCTCTGCTGTACTCCCTGTATACACACGATTGTGTAGCCACCGCAGACTCCAATACCATCATTAAGTTTGCTGACGACACCGTAGTGGTAGGCCTAATCCACAACAACGATGAGACGGCCTACCTGGAAGAAGTGAGGTGCCTGACCCAGTGGTATCAGAGGAACAATCTCCACCTCAACGTCAGCAAGACTAAAGAGATGCTGGTGGACTTTGGGAGGAAGCAGGCGCGGGACTACACTCCCTTAGCCATCGACGGGACCCCTGTAGAGAGGATCACCGAAGATCACCGAAGATCTGACATGGTCTACCCATCTGGACACCGTGGTAAGGAAGGCCAGGCAGAGACTGTACCATCTAAGGAGGCTGAAGAAATTCAAAGCATCCAAAACAGTCCTGCAGAGCTTCTTCTCCAGCACCATTGAGAGCATCCTGACTGGGTGCATCACTGCTTGGTATGGAAACACCACCATGCAGGACCGTAAGGCTCTGTAGAGAGTGGTGCGTTTAGCTGAACGTACCATAGGGGGGAAACTCCCTAACCTAGGGGACATCTATACCAAGCGTAAGGTGTAAGGACAAGACCACCAAAATTCTTAAAGACCCCAGCCACCCAGACTATGGTTTCTGCTTAGCTTAGGAAGCAGATATTGTACACTTGTAAGGACTGAGAGACTCAGGAAGAGTTTCTTCCCCCAAGCCGCCCGGTACCTAAATGGCACTGTTTAAGCACTTTTTATTGTGTATACCACTGTTCCCCTGTAGAGAATACCACTTCTTCCCTATCTGAAATAACCCCCTGACATCTTGAATGTATTGTTTCTTGTCTGTTACTGTTTTTGGTAGGTTGTTTTGTGTCAGTTTGTGTGTTTTTGCTTAGCATGGAGCCGACTGTAACATTTCACTGCATTGTATGTGACAAATAAAATCTGAATCTGAATCTTACAATAACAGACTCACACAATTCTGTAACAAAAACATTGATACTGGTTTAAAAAAAAGTTGTGAGTATGGAAGTCCGTTTCCACCACTTGGGGAAAGAACAATCAACCAATTTTGCTGCTCTTATTTTTTCATTATTATATGTGCCCTCTTATTTACTTATTTACTTACTTTTTTGTTTACTTGAATGTTATGTTTGTCTGTGGACTTAAATTGGTAAAATGTCTTGTCTTCACCGTGGGATAGTGAGAAACGTAATTTCGATCTCTTTGTATGTCTGGAACATGTGAAGAAATTGACAATAAAGCTGACTTTGACTTTGACTTTGAACAGCCACAAATGGAGTAAAATCTGGAATTTTGAGATACTATGTGAAGTTCCGTGGCGAAGCAGTAGCGATAATGGGTAGCCTATGTCAAAGCGTGGACTCTGAAATGGGCAAGACCTCTCTCTTTTGAAGTGAATTGAAATAAACCAATCACATGCAACCAGCGTTTTAGGCATCCAGTAGCTTATACAACCAAAACACAACACACATACACATATATATCTCACATAATCACTCATAGAAATGTAAAGAGTAAAGGACATGTGAAGCGGTTACAAAGGTCTCATATGGACTGACCCTGTGATGCATTGACCATGATAAGGTGCTAGAGTGTGTGCAATGGTGGTAGTGCAAAAGTGAACAGTGCAGGGATTTTAACAGAACTTTGATTAAATATTAAAATAAGACTATGAATAGACTCTAATGTAAACATAATATAATTGCTTCACAAACAAGAAAAATAATATACTTTAAGAACAATAGAATAACAGGAAATTAAGTTAACCCTCCTGTTATCCTTGGGGTCAATTTGACATCATAAAATATATGGTTCAGTTTTTTTGACTGACACTGACACAAGTACATATTACATATAAGTAATTTTGGCAGGACTGTATCAAGTCAAAAGGGGAAGCAACAGCGAGCCTTTGGGCTGCTGACACTGGATGGGCAATTTTGCCAGCCATGGTTCCAAGGTTTATAAAGGGGTGCGTGTGTGTGTGTGTGGGGGGGGGGGGGCGGGGGTTGTTTTGTAGGGCTTTTGATGGTGGTTATTACACTCTTGTTAAGTACCGGTCACAAAAAAACAATATGAATTATAATCATTTTCTGAGGGTTTATTTAGCTGGGGTCAAATTGACATCAAGGAAGCATGTCGGTAAGATTTGAGGGTAACACAAGGGTTAAAAAGATAAAGATTGTAGAAGCAACAGGTTTAAATGTTATGACCATAATCCGTAAGACTGTCTGACATTTTTTGCCCAAAATCGTATTGCTATGGATTAACAAAATAGCCTGGTCGGATGGAATGTCGTTAAAACCAAAAGCTGAAAAGCTACAACCATGTTTTCAAGAATTGCATTGCTTGGAAGAACTGAAAAAATGTGACATTATTCTTTGAAAAAGTATTCAGATCAGATGTGCAACAATATTGAGATTGTAAATGCTACTGTAATATTGACATTTAAAGGTCAACACTGCTATTGGTCGGCTTTAACCTAATCTTTTAGTAATTAACCTAGGCTTGACTCTGCCCACTTTGTGCATCTGACTCGCTCTGGCCACAGTGTGCATGCACTGGTGGCAAAATACGTGACCAAACTCGGTAACGTAAGTCAGAATTCAAACATTTAAGATAAAAAGTCAAAATTCCAGTCTAAAAACAACAAAGGGGTCTATTTTGGAAGATAAGGAGTGTACATTTTTGTTTGGGACCAAAACTATGTCAGTTGGTGAAGTTTTGAGTAAGAACGGAATATGCATTTACAAATGAATAGCATTTAGCATAGTCAAAGTCAATCACTCTTTCAAAAGTGCAGTCAGCGATCATGTCGTGGAAAAACTGTCCACTCTTGAATCCAATTAACAATCAATCACTTAACTATTTACTACTTAGCACTCTGGAACAAGACGTCCGAAGGAGACAATACAGACAGGAGATCTCTGAAGACTGTTGATCTTTATTCACGGTATTGCAGTGATAGCACAGCCCAACCAGACCATCCATCAAAGCAATAGGGAGGAGATGTCATCAGCTGGGGCCCCTGATGAAATCTGACTTAAAGATGGCTGCGGCCTATCTTTTATACCCCTTGGCCTTCGAGAAGTGCCCTCTCGCGCCATTCTCGAAAGACACCTTTTGGCCAATCAGCATCTGACAGGGTTACTAATATTGGTGAAAACCGTCTTCCCATCATGCATGAACACATATGCAAAGCTGTCTAGTTCTGGGTCTTTCTGGTTCTAGCCAGTTGGGCTTAAGCAGGGCTTTCTTATCTTTTACTTCATAGCAGTCAATGCCCACCTGTTACTTGGCCTTGCTCTTATCCTCACCAGCTGACATCATCCCCTCTCTCTTGGCCATCTAATGAGAGGCCTAGTGTCTACTCTATCCTCCTGCAACCCATTCCTTGACTGTTGGTCTGGTCTGTTCAAGATATGTAATAGCCTTGACACACTCATAATAACTGCAGTAATAAAGCTTATAAAAACCATAAATGCATCCTTTAAATAGAAAAACACCACAATACACAATTTCAAACCCATAACATTTTTGTCACATTCAGCGAACGTCTCATTATTCCGCTAGCTGCCCATCACGTGACACTGTAAAAAATATATAAAAAACATGATTCCAAGTAGATGGTTTAGTGGCAAACCTGTGTAAAGTAACCCAGTAAACCTGATGATAGAATAGCCCGGGGGCTTCAATCTCCAAACTAAACAAAGGGCTCTTCTATTGGGAGGTTTACCACTTCATCTGGGTTAACTTACCCAGAGGTACCCACTTAACCACCTACTGAAATACACCCCAGGCTCCGAAAACTGTAAACAAACAAATCAGGGGCAGCCTGTGTCCCAAACTGTGAATACTGAAGGGAGAGATGAGCTACCTCTCTGGTGTGTTTTGTTTGGTCCTTGATTAAAATAGAATGTACGTTGTTTTGGACAAAAGCGTCCACTAAGAAATTTCGATATAAACATTAACATAAACAAACATGACATCATTTCACAATCACTGACTGCACCTGGTAAGTGCAAGAAAGGGCATTCTGAAAGAAAATTATTACTTAGTATATACAAATTTCAAATTCAGTATCTCAGAATTATGACTTAGTTTGTGGTCGATTTTTTACCCCAAGTGGTAGACATAGGCTAGTAAAGATATGTTATCCAGAATATGATATTTTGCACCTCACCATCATGCAACATTGATCTTACAGCATTAGAGAGGATTCCATCATCCACCTTCCTGTAAAAACAGCATTAGAGTGTGTTTCACATCTGCATGGCAACAAAAACTCAGAGTAGCTATGAAATGAAAAAGGATGAGGCATTTTTTAGTTGAAATAAGCTGATTTTAGGTTCTCATTCTTCCAGCGTTTTGTATTCAGTGTGCACTGGAGTGTGAGAAAAGTTTCCATGGCAACATGCATGGTGAGTAAGTTCATCTCTTTTTTTGGTTCCACATGTGTCGACTACATAAAGCAGGGGGCTCCAACCTTTTTTCCTCCGAGAGCTACTTTGACAAAATGATCATGGCAAGATGGCAAGAGACCCAAAACAGGCAAATAACTTTGTATGTTTTTTAAGCTTCCTTTCAACTCACCTTCTGTCTACAGACTGTGAATCTGATTTGATATAGGAATTTTAACAGGTTTCCCAAGTGACTGTGTTATTAGATTCATGAACATTTTACTTGAATCTTTCCTTGAACCTGAGAGCTAGCCTACTCAAAAACAAGTGGGGTGCTACTGATGGCTCACCTGTCAGAGTCTGAGACCCCGGACCTATTGGCCTTCAGACCTTCAAGGAAACTTCCTGAGAGTCTGAAACATTCAAGTACACAGTTATATCTCCTGTGATGAGCCAAGGGCAGTTGAGTCCATAATCTGCAGAGTTCATCATGAGTTTCTTTACTGGCATTGAGGAGGTGATTTAAGTAATATATTTTGCTTTTGCTTCTAGATGCCTGCATGTTGCCTGTAGTGTAGGCAACTGTTAATAAGGGTTGTGACAATGCTTTGCATTGCATACTGGGGCTGCAGATGGAAACTAGCTTGTATGCTAACTCTGGTACATTGACATGGCTTATTCAAATGAGCATGTTAACAAACAAACAAACACACAACAAATATCCTAGCTCTATTTGTGAATACAAACATGTTATAAAAAGGTTGAATAATTATGATCGTCTTATTTTCACAACCCTCCTTAAATCCAAAGCTGAAAAATACACAGATCAGCCAGAATTCAATTTAATTCAATTCAATTAAAAAAACTTAATTTATCCCCGAGGGGATATTTCGCCATGCAGGCATAGTAGTGACATATAAGACATAACACAACAAAAAGATAGGACAAAAAAAAGAGCAGGACAGACAGGGATGTAAAGGGGATTAGTCCCAGGAGAGGGAGGAGGAGGGGGCTGGGAGCATATTCAAGTTCAAAAGGCGAATAGCCTCAAAAGTAAAGGTAGCCTTTCTACTGTTTGTCCTAGCCAGAGGACAGCACGGACACCTGGCAGAGGGCAGCCATTCAAAAACTCTATATCCAATTGTCCAGTTCTAATGCTCATTGCCCAGTGGCACTTTCGGCAGTGGACAGGGGTCTGCGTGGGCACCCTGACTGGGCTGCGGCTGCACAGCACCACACACAGCAAACTGTGGTGCACATTTGATAGGTACTGACTTCTGCAGACCGGGAACACCCCACAAGAACGGCGGTTTTGGAGATGTTCTGACTCTAGCCATTACAATTTCGCCCATGTCAAAGTTCCTCCAGTCCTTGCTTAACTTTGAGGACAAAATGTTCACTTGCTGCGTAATATACCCCACCCACTGACAGGTGCCATGATAAGGAGATAATCAGTATTATTCACTTCACCTGTCAGTGGTCATAATGTTATGGCTGATCGATGTAAGTCTAGTGACACTGACATTGTATACCATACTTGTTACTAAGATGGCAGATTTTGTAAGGACTCATGTGCCTTTGTATTTATATGATGAATCATATAATCATAGGCACAATAATAAATGATCACAGTACTTAACCCTCTCAGAATCAGTTTCTGAAATGTATTTTAGTATGGACAAATAATGAGGTAAATCCTGTGAGACAGCTATACGTCAGTGTAACCACAAGATGGCAGTATAACACAGATGTTGGCAGAGCAGTATATAAAGAGAGTTCGGCCAAATCGAATGGGCGCCATGTTGGATACCAGTATTTCTGTAATGGCCTTTTACATATTGAGAAACGTTGATAACATTTATATGCCTTGTTAATAGTGATAAATAAGCGTTAAATAATTTATTTCAACAGAGCATATACGGCACATAGGGTTACTGTAGAGTCATCTGACGTTGGTATCCAACATGGCTGAGTTGGCCAAACTCTCTCTATACGGCTCTGGATGTTGTATATGAGGGATGAGTATGACTTTAGAAACTGTCTTAATGCCCATGCAGCCAAATAAGGCAGCCAGCCTGATGCAAATAGGGTTTTCCTTTTTTCTCTGAAGCAGTTTATCTGGGCTTTGTTTTAGTCCTGAGAAAGGAAATGACATACCCGTTTGATTCTTATTGGTGGTGTTTATTACAGTGCATGAAAATGCACTGTTCTGTTATCCGAAGTCTTCTTCTTCTTCTTCTTCTTCTTCTTCTTCTTCTTCTTCCCACCAAATTTCTGCATCTAATTCAGCTTTAACCGTTTAACGTAGAAACTTTGTTCAAACTTTGTAACGTAGGTCTTGAAAAGGAGACTTGAGGAATGTATTTTTCACGTTTGTAAACTTTATACTTTTTGAGATATTAATAAAAAACTAGAAAATGTAATTTCGAGGAAATTACCAGTGCATGAAAATATAAACATACTGTATATTAACATGAAATGCCAAACTTTTATTTGGAAACAGTTGGCAGGAGTCATAGTTGATAACAAATGGCTGACTAGTTTAAATAGTTAAATTATTTAATAGTGAATTATTGTAGTGAGGACATTTATTTTGAAACAGTTGTGGGCAGAGGACATAGTAGTCTTAAGAGAGCCAGATTGTATGCTTAAAGCCTGAGACAGAGTATATAGTTTAAAAGTTGAATGTAGATAGTGTAATGGATGTTGATAGACAGAAAATTGAATGGATGTTGATAGGCAGATTGTTTAATGGATGTTGATGGGATAGTTTAATGGGTGGATGAGTGAATGGTTTGAAGAGGATGAATGGATAGAAAGTTGGATGGATTGTGCCTTATATCCTTGTAGAATGGAGAGACACAGAGAGAGTTGGCCTAGTTAAGCAGAAAGCAGTTGATACAGGTGCAATCAGTTTAACTGGCCCTTTGATGGGTCCTAATAGTGAGCAGATGGAAGTTGATACAGGTGCAAATCAAGTTAATTAGTCCATTGTGATGTCATAGTGCTAATGCAAAGTCTATGGGGGGAAAAAAGCTTGTTTTTTTATTAATATCTCAAAAAGTATAAAGTTTACAAAAGTGAAAAATACATTCCCCACGTGTCCTTTTCAAGACCTACGTTACAAAGTTTGAACGATAATGTTTCTACGTTAAACGGTTAAAGCAGAATTAGACGCAGAAATTTGGTGGGAAGAAAAAGAAGAAGAAGAAGAAGAAGAAGAAGACTTCGGATAACAGAACAGTGCATTTTCATGCACTGTAACAAGCTTATTTTTCCCCATAGACTTTGTATGGGGACTATGACATCATAATGGGCTAATTAACTTGATTTGCACCTGTATCAACTTCCAGCTGCTCAATAGGTCCCATCAAAAAGCTAGTTAAACTGATTGCACCTGTATCAACTGCTTTCTGCTCAATTAGGCCAACTCTCTCTGTGTATCTCCATTCTACAAGGATATAAGGCACATTCCATCCAACTTTCTATCCATTCATCCTCTTCAAACCATTCACTCATCTACCCATTAAACTATCCCATCAACATCCATTAAACAATCTGCCTATCAACATCCATTCAACTTTCTGTCTATCAACATCCATTACACTATCTACATTTAACTTTTAAACTATATACTCTGTCTCAGGCTTTAAACATACAATCTGGCTCTACAGATCCTGTTCAACTATTTCCTCTGCCCACAACTGTTTCAAAATAAATGTCCTCAATACAATAATTCACTATTAAATAATTGAACTATTTAAACTACTCAACTATTTAACTGTTCAGCCATTTCAACTGTCAGTTGTTATCAACTATGACTTCTGCCAACTGTTATCAAATAAAAGTTTGTTTTGCATTTTATGTTAATATACAGTATGTTTATATTTTCACTCACTGGTAATTTCCTCAAAATTACATTTTCTAGTTCGTCTTGATGTGTGGTCAGTTATACATTTTATAGAACACCTATCTAGGCCCAGATTTAAAAACAAAATGAGGGAAATGTCTTTTCTCTTTTCTTCAAGCAAAACAGGTTTCTTTATTTAACCATAAATGCCCAAACTGTCTTCAAGCCACCAGCTCCTCAGTACTTCTGGGCAAAAAATAAAAGCACCAGTAAAACAGCAACAAAATAAGCTTCCAAAAGGGGAACAGGCTCCCCAGCTCCTGACTTCATTGTGTTCCCATCAATCCAACATCAACTCAACCAGTAATCCAATTCAATCAGTTTCAGTAGGGGCTGCAATTAGTGGACCCACCCAACTTTCACCTAGAACACCTGGGTCCTAGCCCTCCCAGCACCCTGTCACTGCCTAAAGAGTCCAATGTAGTGAGTCACGCATTCGGAAGAATGAACTTATGGCAAAATGATAATGTAAACATTTGGGATATGGGAAGACACTGTCCATATTCAGTCATATTTCACTGAAAGGCAACAAATCATTGTTCTTATCATATATTCTTATTAAAAAAATGTCCAAATGTTGTGTAGCAAACTTTAAACAAGGTATGACATGTTTTCTTCAGTAAAGGAGTTGTGCTGAGTGAGTGTGCATAGAGGCCATGGCGGTAGAGTGTGTTACCTATGATTTTCTCTGTAAAAATTGTACCTGCTGCCTCAAAGTCTTTCTGGGGCTTTCTTTGAGTAGTCCTTGGCTCTTGGGCTACACTTCTAACTATCTTTCTGACTCCATGGTCAGAAATCTTGTGAGGAGATCCTGTGCATGGGTTCAGGTTAGACAGGTAGGGTCTCGCGCCAAATACTCAAGGCCATGCGGGTGCGTTAGTTTTAGGCAACGTAGTAGTCAATCATGGAAGAAAACTTGCACACCATTGTTTGCCGTTGAAAAATAAATAAACAAAGTGTTTAATCCATCAACCAATGTGCTACCAAGTGAGGTGACAAACGTTTCGGTCCTCAGACCTTTATCAGTGCAAAAAGATCCTGTGCATGGCCAGTTGATGATGCAGTGATGTTTCTTCCACTTTTTAATCTGTAACCAGTTCCATTGATACATTTTGCAACAATAAGGTTGCAAAGGTCTTGGGAGAGCTCTTTGCTTTTACCCCTCATGAAATGTTTCTTGTGTGACACCTTGGTAACGAAAAACCTTTTTATAGCCCATCAATATGTACTAACCTATCTTATATTAATTTGCACACATAGGAGGGATAATTACTCTCTAAATACTTACAGATTCCAGCTCGTTCCTTGGTGTACTGCTTTTTCTTAGTATGTTCAATACTTATTTCCCCCGCCATAGCCGCCAAAATGAGTGCACCAATACTTGCCACACACATCAACACCGACATTTTTATCTGACAAGCATTCAGTGAGCAATGGATTTTATTGAGCAGTGCTGACAATAATAGAACTGAATCGTAATCGGCACGGCAGTAGTGGCAGAGTTTGACCCTGGTGTGTGAGGTTGTATTGAAAACTATGGAATGTAATGTAATCAAATGTTGAAAGCAGAGCTCGCCACAGTCATGTTGGCACCTATGTGTGAAGGCCTTTATCCAAGAGAATTCAGCAGTAGTTAGCCCTAGTGGGACCCAAACAGCAACTTCGGGTACCACAGTAGACAGTGACAGAAAGATAGACTTCCATTTATTTTATTATTAATGTGAGACTATTTCAACAATGAGTAAGTCAGAAGAACAGAGGTGTTCATTTAAAAAATATTATAAAACAAGAAAACTAATTTAATCCTTGGTCATTAAACCACCAGAATACATCTTACTTTTCCTAGTGTCCAAATGAAAACATACAAGAAATGAATAAATCAAAACAACAGATATAAACAAGTTGCATTAGAAATGCTTTTTTTCTCTTTGTTCCCCCTGAAATACTATGAAGCAAATATAATGAGTTCTTCAATAACCTGATAGAAAACAAAATGTCACACTTGAACACAACTCATTTTATTGGCAAATTTACATGCACTCATTTAGAAGAGGCTATTATGTAAATATACTTAAAGGTAAGGTTGGCCACCTATATATAGTTTTCAAACCTTTATATGGACTGATGGCCATTTTTTTTCATGTTTTAATGAACGCCCCCTGGTCATACAATAGCCTGGAAATCCCCAGTATTATGCTAAAGCTGAGAAGTCTGCAGATGTACACTTCCTTAAATCTGTCTAAAACCCACTAATGCTTTCCGGCACTAGACATGTTTCATCTAGCAGTGTCTCTGTTCTCTAGATTAAAATGAGTTGCTTCGGGCAAGTGAGAGCTGTGTAATCTGACTAGACTCGTACTTCTCAGCCATTTTCCCCTGCTTGTTTGTGACAGAGTCCTGCTGGGAGCCATCTGGCCGCCTCCTTGGTGCAGAGTGAGGCAGAGTCACTGTTGCTAAATGATGGTGGAAGTTTCCAGGAGAGACGTGGACTCCAAGAAATCTGATGTAAAGATAAGCATCCTTGATATTTTGTCCCAAGGAGATTCCACTGTGTACAGATGGCTGTCTTATGTTTCTGCCTGAAGAGATTGTGCTGTTTGAGATAACAGCAATCAAAACAGGCCTAAGCAGATCGATACACCCATTTCAGTCCATTTAATGCATATTTTAAGGTTGACTTTTTATTGATTGCCCCTTACTCTGATCAGTTCAGTCAATGGGGTCCTCAGTTTGTCCCATTTGTAGTTAAGTCATTCTGTGTATTCGTCAAGAAAGGGCATCCTTGTTTTTGAATGATCTGATTAACATCAACATTACCCATTAAGGCCACACCACAGCATAGAATCAATAACTGGCAATGAGTTTCTTCACTGTTCCCATTAGTGTATAGAAAACCAGAATAAACATAGTATCTCTATCCAATAGAATGTTGGGAGTGCTGAGGAGGTATTTAGCAGCATTTTTCTCTGTGACGAGTAGCCAATCAATCATGCCTTCTCAATCAATCATGACCTTGCCCTCTGTAAATTCTACACCCAGACTCCCCTTCCAATTATATCTGTGGGAGAGCTGTACCTATGTAGCTCTCTTGCGGATATCGATTATAATCATCCATGTAGTGGGTTAGGGATAGAAAGGGCTTCAAGTCATGTGCAATAGTCACAGACAAACATATTATGGAGGATATGTATGAGTGTTTTTAAAAATCAATTCGCATTTCGTTGACGTTTTCATGTTGATTCTTATAGAACTGAGTATGAGTGAGTATGTACTGAGCTGAGTGAGTCATAGGTGAATCCAGGAGTTTTTTTTTTTCTCTTCTGCCTCCTTCACTGGGCAAACATGTACATCAAACATCTGATTGCTCCCACTTACTGTATCATTACTCCCCAGCTGCAAACCCACCCCTGCCCACTCGCGCAGCAACATCAGCTCTGAGACACGCCAGCAGGCTTAAGTTGGCAATAAGTGGCTATTAGCATAACAAATGCAATTCAAAGTATCAAATGAAACACTGGCTTAATTTGCAATGAAACTCAGAAGAGGAAAGTAGATTTAAAAACATTAAGGCTTTAGTCTCTGTTCAGATCTCCACGTAGAAGTGATTAATACCAATGAGAACTGTGCAGAGAGGCACCAGGTTACAAAGAAGAAATTCAATCAACTTACATAATTATCTATTCAGTACATCTTTAGCTGGAAATAGCGTGGGTCATACATGCAAGGAAAATGAGCTTTCAACTACAATTATTGAGAATTCCAATATCTGCTATTAAAGCAAACAATATTTGGCATGTCCATGAAAAGTATTCGAACTATATCAACATAAACTTAGGCTATGTTGTCTTTACTGATTTGGTGACAGCCTCAGTTAGTTTGGTAAGTATCAAAACAAATTTACTTCATGAAAACTGAAGGGACATAAAAACAATTTCTGTCTACAGTTAAAGTTGTATAATTCCTGCCCAATTAGGCAAATAATGATTGTTACATTGAATACCTAGATTGACTTTAGGAAGACTCATCAATTCTACTCATAAATTAGGCTACATTAACTTTTCAAACTTGCCATGAGACATGCACTCAACCCAATTTGTGTATAGGTTTCTGAGTGAAGGCAGTGTTCACAAAAGAGCTTTAGTATGCTGTACTAAAACCATGTGCAGTGCTTCACACAGGACTTACAGATTCTGTTTCAATTGGTAGCCTCCTCGGGCTGCACGCAGACCCCTCTCACATCCTCACTGCTGGATGTTAGTTTGCCTTGGATTGTAAACACTCTCAATATTAAGTTTCTAACCCTCTGGTACTCTCTCTCTCTCTCTCTCTCTTTCTCTCTTTCTCTCATTCTCTGCCTCTGTCTCACTCCCTCACTCTTGTCCTTCCTCTATCTCTCTCTATGTGTGTATGTTTGGAAAAAGAGGAAAGATGAGAAATGTGAAACACAGTATCATGGGTTCAGCTGTGGGACACCACTACTAGAGCAGAGTCCCAGCAGTAGTCGTCTCCCTGCCCATTTTAATTGTTTCGTCACCCCTCTTAGTGTGTGTGTGTGTGTCTGTCTGTCTGTGTGGGTGTGTGTGGTGGGGGTGGGATATTTGGAGTGCTCGTGGGATGGTCAGTTGAACCAGCCCGGAGGACAAGTTGAGTGTGTTCCTTGGGGTGTTCACACGGCCTTGACCCCCCTTACCCCCTAACTTACTATCAGCCTCCGTCTGCTGCAACAACCAGCCTAGCTGATACATTGACCTGCTCCTCACTTGTCCTCCTCGTCAGAGAATTCGCCTTGCTCTCCCTCTCCTCCATCCCTCTCTCCCTCTCTCTCTCTCTCTCTCTCTCTCTCTCTCTCACTCACTCTCTCTCTCACTCTAGCTATCTCTTTCTGTCTCTCTCTCTCTTTCATTCTCTATATATCTCTCTCTGTCTCTTTAACTCTCACTCTCTCTCTGATAGCCCCCTGTACTTAGTCATTATCAGGCAGGACAGGATCAAGCACTGGCACACTGGGAGTGAGAAAGAGGGGCTAAGAAAAGTTAACAAGAGACTTTTGCCAAGAGACGGTGCTAAGAGGGGTAAGAATATATTATATATACGTGTGTGTGTGTGTGTGTGTGTGTGTGTGTGTGTGTGTGTGAATCAAAAACCTTCCTCTGGCTGCTCCACCAGGCTGACACGCGGCAGGACGTGTCTCCGCGGAAACCTCCGGCAGCGCGAGGCCTCCCCGCGGTTTGTCTAATGGCAATCAGCGATGACGAGGAGCCCCGCGTGGGCAGCACCTGCAAGGCGGGAACAGATTGCAACGAGTGGCAAAGCACATGTGTCACGTCACCACGGTGACAGGTTTGACAGGTCCTGTGACTTATAGAGGCTGGGAATAAAAGTCAGACATGACATATGGCCATCGCTTATTAGATATAAAGCCACTAATGGAGTATTGTGTGGAGGGTATGAGAGTAGTGGGATTTTCTATACATTCCTCCAGTCAACCAAAAGTCTGAGCCCTGCACCGTCTGCATGTCTGTTTCCATGGTAATGACCCACTTGTTGGAATGATTTGAAAATAGCTGTCTTGCTCAAAAACAAAAATAATCTCTCTCTGTCTCTATTTCTGTCTCTCTCAGTCTGTCTGTCTGTCTCTGTCTCTCTGTTTCTCTCTCTCACACACACACACACACACACACACACACACACACACACACACACATATGTACACACATGCAGTCTATATGCATGTGTGTGTGTGTGTGTATGTCTCTGTGTGTATTTACGTTTGTGCAGTCTACAGGGCGGCCAAAGAGTTCTCATCCTTATCTCACAGGCTTTTTGATGCCGTGCGTGTCACTCATTGATAAAAATTTCACAAAGTCTTGCCCCTCCGCCTCTCCCGGTGCCGAGGCGCTCGTCGAGGAGCTGTCATCTTCCCTCTCAGGTCTGAGCAACATCAAAGCAGGGGAGGAGAGGCGGCTGCAGAGAGAGGTTCAGGGTGAACGGGAGGACGCCGCCGCTGCCATCACTTGCGCGCAAGTAGGGAGACGGTGCGTGGGAGCCTATCTCTGTAAACATGCTCAGACTGCAAGATGGTTGTTGGTGTGTGTGTGTCTGTCTGTGTGTGTGTGTGTGTGTGTGTGTGTGTGCTCATGTGTTTGTGTATGTGTATGTGTGTGTTTCTGTGTCTTTAGACATGCGTTTTGTGTGTGTGTGTGTGTGTGTGTGTGTGCTCATGTGTTTGTGTATGTGTATGTGTGTGTTTCTGTGTCTTTAGACATGTGTTTTGTGTGTGTGTGTGAGTGTGTGTGTTTGTGTGTGTGTGTGTGTGTGTGTGTGTGTGTGTTTGTGTGTTGGCACAGAATTGTGCTTCCCCTGAATAAAAGACTCCTTTCAGGTTTTTTTTTGTATAGTGTCTGCCTTTGATAAACTAATCACACATGATAAGACAGGATGTTCTTCTTCCTGAATGCCCAATTTTGTGAGCGCACTGATACATCTCAGTGTGCCTGTCGACGCTACCCTCGGCTTTGGAGAGTCCCATTATGTCGTAGTTTGTCGCCGAGTGTTCCTTGAGCACCCACTCCTCCCTGACTTGAACAATTGATGCTTGAAAGCAGTGCACTTTCATAATGTGGTCTTTAACATACTCAGGACTCATTACTTAAAAGAAAGAAAGCCCCCTAATGGCTGTCTCTGACTTAATGAACTGAGAGTTTTAACTGAACAACGTTGAGCTGTGCGGACAGTAATGAACATTTCAGCATGATACATGTACAGTAATGATGACTAATTTCCTATCGCCACATAAATCTGTCTGATACAGAATGTGTATGGAACTGA
Organism: Alosa sapidissima; assembly: GCF_018492685.1. NCBI lineage: Eukaryota > Metazoa > Chordata > Actinopteri > Clupeiformes > Clupeidae > Alosa > Alosa sapidissima. The sequence continues at coordinate 19,677,480 of NC_055960.1, forward strand.
TTATGAAACCCATAAACCGGTGTGGTACATAGATACAGGCAGGTGTAGACATGCCTATTTTGACCTGATGGAGAACAGGTCATTCTAGGATAGGAGACATCAGTAAGTCTTGGTTGCGGTTGTGTAAATTAGTTCAAATCAGCAATACGAGTGATAACACATAGTCTGAATGATCTGAGCAGGGTGGTAGTCTCACAGGCATGATACACTGTAATAATCTTTAGTCCCTCATGCCTCCTCTGCTGGTTTCAGCTTTGTCTATTCTGAGCTTTCAGAATCAAACTGCATATTTGCAGACACAAACACTGTGGCTGGCGGGTCAGGGGATTCATGAGTGCACTGTCTGGTCTAGAGGTTGTGGGGGTCGAGCCAGACACTAGGTGTCACTCTTGGCCTCTTGGTCAAGGTAATGGGCTTCAAATCAAAAAGGGTGGGAGGTTAGTCTGGACAGCTACCAGAGTCGTTGCACATTCTATCACACATCTGGTCGTGTGGAGGCGAGGGTTTGACAATGCCAATAAGGCCACGGCATTATGCAGATCCAGCTGGCATGATTGTTTTTTTGATGTTTGTCAAACACATTTTCTGCAGAGAGATATGGCACTGGTAGCGATCTTTTCTCTAAAGAAACCTGGTTGTGTGTAGTGTGAAAAGAATCCAACTAGACCACTGTGACCACAAGTTTTAAGTGCATGTATTTTTAATGTGTTATGTTTGGGGAGTGCATTAATAGAAGTTGTGAAATTGATAGCTTACGGTGATGATTTACTGATGTACAGAATTGATTGCCTTTCCTAATATGCATACATATTTAGATTTTTTTCCTGGAGTTTTTTTTTTTATGTTCAATTTACTGCTTTCAGGTGCTTTACTGACATCGACACTTACACTAATGTATGTGTTTTTTATATCATATATTCCAAATGACTATGAAGCTACAGAGGACAAACATTTATTTGTTGTTAACATTTTGGCTGTGTGTCTTCACAAATCTGTATAACTACTTAAATGTGCACAAAAAGTTTGTGTTGCTTGTATAGAATGTTACCTACAGTACACTGTATGAAGATTCTCTGCCTGAGTGAGTAATTTTCTTTTGGCTTAACGTTTCATTGAATTTTTCTCTTGTGCACTTTCTATCTCTACCCCCCCCCCTCTCCTTCTCTGTCTGTCTTTCTCTCAGTCTGTATCCATCAAGAACGCTAGTAAAATTCAGACTATTGTAATATGCAGAATAATTCTTTAGTTGTATGTTTTCTGTCACGGTTGTTGAATATGTAGCATCTTCAGACTAGTCTGTATGCAGTTTTTGGTTGTGTTTTAGTTTGAATTGCAAATAATGATGCAAGATAGGTTTGTTTCTCACTGTCGTATTTTGACCTTCAGGATGGTATCTTTGCATTAGGCTGTGAGTGCTGATCTAGTGTTTCAGCACAAGATTGTGGCTGCTCGCTGTAACAATTGTTCTCTTGTGCTCCTCTCTGCACACTGCGATTGTACCAACACAAAGCTGTCATCATGCCAGTCTAGCACACAAAACGTCAGATTAACAAAATCACTTTAACTCTCAACTTGAAGAAATCTGAATAAGCCTTTTACACAGCACACAGTTCTGTCATGGGAATCTCTCTGTGAATAAAATTAAATTTTTAAGTTAGAAACACTGCAGTATAGGGTTGTCAACTTAGCTTTCAGGGAATTTAATATTTGTAAGTAATGTGATCTTCAGTTTTCAGTTCAAATTCAAATCTGCATTCCTTCATAACCAACACTGATGGCCTCAATATTAGCAGATCCTTTTTATTGTTAATCTAAAGGCAGCAACATAGCCAACCACACTCTTCTCTTCAGCAACAATCAATGTCAAACCCAGACCTTCTTAAAGCAATAAACATTTCTATGAGCACAATATGTCATATGTTGTCATTCCCTGACTGTTGTTGTATTGGGCCAATCATTAAAAAACCTTTGAGCCGAATCCCGTCAACACGCTAACCCCTCTCTTGCAAGCAGCGACCCGCGGCGGCTCTAATTATAAATGTTTTCCACCAACAAATCTAATCATCCCTGCGCCGGTGGCCTCCGAGAGCTCCCAGACCGCGCAGGTGAAGGTGAGACAGGCCAAACAGGAGGCGCGAGAGGCGGGAGAAGCGCGTGGGGTGCGGCCGCGTGGAAGGGGCGGCTGGTCGGGGGGAGAGGAGGAGGTGGTGGCATGGTGGTGGGGGGAGACCAGCCGAATGACAAATCTGCTGTGATTTTCCATTCGCATGCCACTCGCTGTCAAGCGGCATGTCGCCTGATTAATAAACAATTTGAGCACGAGGAGAGTCACCCCTGATCCGCCACTAATTGTCGGGTTTTTCTTTCAGCCGGCGATGTGGCGACACGACAGCAATGCAATCAGTCAGTCAGCCGAGTTGAAAAGGACCCCCAGCGCTCGGGCAGGCACACTCCACATCCAATCTCTCTGGCTGTTTACCCAGCCAATTAAATGGCCATTACTTTCTCCCCCCAAGATAAAACAAGGCCATTTAGTGACCATAAAGGCAGAAACTGTGTAGTCTCTGGACTATTTAAGAAGATATGTGCTCTAACTGACAGGTTTCCGTGGTGGAGGCATAGTTTAATTTATCATTCAAACGGATGTGGTTTATAACTGACTGATCAGTATCCTATGATATCTATCTATCTATCTATCTATCTATCTATCTATCTATCTATTGATATGTTTGAAATTACATGACAAGCTCCACACATAGACACACATAATTACAAAGGCACATATAGTCATTTATTCACTCAACACGTTTGAGTGAATAAATGATTATTAACATTAGTTTTTGCAATTTTATCCATGCATCCTATTTTTCTCATCGCTGTCTATCTATCTATCTATCTATCTATGATAAAGTTCACAAAAAGGTTTTCATAATCTCATTCCATTATGTAATGGAACACTATATTACAAGATAAAGTCATGATACCTACTGCTCTCTCAGTGATCACACTTAGCTCGTGGAGTAGATGGTGATCGTCATACAACATCATGAGACATTTCCCTCACATATGCATTACATACACAGTTTCCGGTATTTTGGCTCCAGGCCATTTCATATCATTCCTCCAGACACATAAATTGCTTGAGGCATGCTGATTTCCGCAGGAATTTTCCTAACTTACGTAAGTCCTGTTGGGACTGGGAGTTTGCAGTTGCTGGAATAAGACAGGTGACAGTTACTGACTGCCTCTCGTCTAAGCCATGGAGTTACCTGTGAAAGATTCCTTGTGTGTTTTGGATTAGACTGAAGCCCCCAGTCTTAAGGTGAATTTAAGAGTTCTACATGTTCTGTGCAACATCTCTTGCTACTTGAAATTCTACTTTTTGTGATGGAGTTGGTTAAGTGTTAATGTTACAAAGCATATTGTACAATTTAATTTTAAAGAAATATTTCTTCAATTTCAGAGTGTTTTGATATTAAGAGAGGGCTTGAAAGAGGGCACCGCTGGGTGGCCTGAAAAGACACTGGGGGAAGGTCTGGGGGTGAGGGGGGTCCAGAGATGTCACTGTCTGGCGGGTCAACCTCTGTCACAAAAGCTGCCATTTGAATGTCAAAATACATATCATTTCTTATCTGGCTGTTTCTCTCATTTGCATCAGACGGTCTCCTCTTGTCACTTAAAACGCAAGCGACACTTCAGGATCTGTGTGTCTGCCACTCAGCTGGCCGCTTCAGATTCCCGCCGGACTCCGTCCGCATAGTAATTCTCTGCAATTAACATGGATATCTCCGACAGTCATTCATGTGAGTATGACAACCGAATCTGAGAGAAAGCTTCACTCAGAAACTGTCACCTCTGAGGAAAACGCCACCGTGTTTAACTTTATTTCATCTTACTTCAAGTCCTCATCAAGTCCTCATCAGCTGGATGTTTTGCATTGTGATTTGTTCTCTTCTGACACATCATTCAACTTTACACATCATTTTGGATTCGTCCTTGATATCCCTTACATTTGTCTCGATACTAGCTCTTAGAGACACCTTTGTTCAATGACAGTTAACCCATTCTTCCATCCGAGTATTATGTGGATTGATGTGCTCATATAATCTTAAGGCTTGCAATCAAAGCATTTAATTTCTTTGAAAACGCAACCTGTGTCGCTGTCCATCTTTCCTGTGTCAGTAGACTAGCCATATCTCTGTGTAGATTAGATTTCTAATGTGACAGCTGGCAGTGTACGTGTAAGATGTGTGTATGTCAATATGAGTATTCAAAAGTCACCATATTTCATTGAGCCTCAACACGGTGGCCTTTTGTTGTGTTTGCAGTTTTAGAGGCATATACTGGGGAGGGAGGGGCGGGGGGGTGATATGATGTGATCCTGTTTGAAAGTAAAACAGGATCACCTCCTTTCATCTGTGAGTCTATTAAAGTGGAATATGAGTTGTCCGCACTACCATGTAGTTCATTAAGGGAGAGCTTTGAGGAACATCAGCCGGAAAGTGATGTATCACACCTCTCGTAGAGTGACATGTCGTACATCATTTTTATTGCATTGTTTTGCCCTCTCATCGCTCTCTCTCTCTCTTTTTTTTTTACAGTTTCTCCCTTTCCCTCTCTGATATCCTCTTCTCACTCACTGAACTTGTGGGGGAGAAAACTTTTGAGAGGTATTATCATTAAAAAAAAAAAGTGGTGGAAAGCAGAGTTAGTCATATGGTTCACATGACCGAATCTATCATACTTATGCTATTTGTATCACTTATTTGTAGATTGTTTCATTTGCTTAAGATGAAAGCGTGAGCCCCCTCTAACCAACAAATACAAATACAGTGACAGAAAGGATGGATTGAGAGAGCTACAGGGAGGTGGTGAGAACTATTTCTGGAATGAGGCAAACAGAGATGCATGCACGCACGCACACACACACACACACACACACACACACACACACACACACACACACACACACACACACACACACACCACACCACACCAGATTGCTTCCTCTTTTGAATCCGGCAACAAAGTTTCAACCATTCGTTTCAACGTAGATCAGTCAACACCCTCCCCCCGACACACACCCCACACCTTGGAAGTGATAGCCCAGCCAGGCTGTAAGCGTCCTCCCACTCCTCCATCCCCAGAGTGGTAGTGGTGGTGTGTGTGCGATTGTGTATGTGTATGTGTGTGTTTGTGCGTGGGCATGTGCGTGAGCGTGTGTGCGGCCCATCCAAGCCCACGTCTCGCCCAGCATCCCCCGGGCAGGCACCCTCCGCCAGTGCCGCAGGACTGGTGTGTGCTCTTCTCCCCTTCGCCAAGTTCAACGCGCTCTCCCTCACGGGGCCCTGTGAGCGGGTATTGTGGTGGCATCTATAAATACACATGGCACACGGAGGGAAAACTAGAGCTGTAGGAAGAGAGGGGAAGTGTGTGTGTGTGGGGGGGGGGGGTGCCTGAGAGAGAAAGAGAGAGAAAAAATATGTATGTACATTGAGGTGGGAATTTATAGCTTTCTGGGCTGAGATGAAAAGGAGCACACACACACACACACACACACACACACATGTACACACACACCAACAATCACACATACCCATAGACATGCACACATTTTGAATAGAACACTGCCTTACAGTGATGATATGAACTCAGCACAACCCATTCACTTGTCACCCTGAGGAGCAGCAGAGCAAGGTGGGATTTCAGAGTTTCTCTAGAGGGTGCAATGTGCAGGAAGGGCATGTATGTTTGCTTGAGATTTCTCCCACTGCCGTTTGTTGTTTTGGTCTCTGTTCTGTTGTCTTTATTGATGTGTTGTTGTCTGACTGGCCCACCCCTCTAAACATCACCACAGGGTTCTACCAGATGAAAGGGTCCTCGGTTGCTCACCAGCTCTGGCTCAGCCACCACCACAACAATCAGATCAATAAGACACCCCCTTTTCCTGACGAAAAATGAATAATAATCCATACCACCCAGCATCTGAGCTGGTGGTATTACACGCAATCCATTGCAGGGAACAGACACCATGGGAGGAGAAGAGAGGAAGGAACAGCACCCCCCCTGCCCATAGGTGTTTACCTGCCATCACAAACCGATAAAGATGATTTGATATTGTCCTGTAGCCCCCATGGTGCCTCCTGATTGACAGGCACCTTTTAACCAAGCAGTGGCTTTTTTGTGGCGGTGATATTTTATCAAGGAAATAAAGTTTGTATCAGGAGGAGGGCAACCCAACTCAACAAAATCTGTGAATACATCATAAAATTTATCTTCAAAACTTGCTAGCGACAGATGCAATATGTGATTGAATGTTGGTTCAATGGCAACAGAAGTGACACATTCTCTGAACAATTATGGAAAGAACTGTATATAGACGTTGCTTCACTGATTCAAATTTAAACAAATAAGAAGCAAATGTAAACTTAGCCTATAAAAGGCATTATGTGTAGCTCAGTATGAGCCCTATGCACATCATTTGCTTATACAGGCAGATTAACTTCCTGGTTATATTGACATGTATGACTCTTTTCTATAGTCGTTGTCTTCAAGACCTGCTTTGTGTTATGGTAATGTAGACCGACTTAAAAATGTTATGTGCCACTCCCTCCAGTAAACAAGGCCTAGCTTATATTGGTCAATGCCTGTTTGGGCGCATCACTAATAATCACACTCATTTCAGCCTACCTGAAAGAAATTCAAGATGATATGCTGTTTATATAAACTTTGGAGAAAAGAAAGGGAACGTGCTATATGCTTCTATATATCGGTGTTGTGTAGGCCCATTTTGAACATTTTACTTTGGGTGATGTGAGTTCTGTGAATGACTTATATATTGTATAAGCTGCAGGTTTGTGTTATCATTCATGAAAAATGTGTTCTTACAGATTTGTTCCCAGTGCTCAGGGTTGGGAGAGATGGCCAGGTCGGTTTCCCACTTGGTTGTTGGGAGTGTTAGTGTTGTGTTTAGGTTAGAAATCATTGTATATAGCTGGGAGGTTAATTTTTTGAAGTTATTGATTTTCATAAGTTCTTCTATAAGCTGAAAAGGGTGTAATGTGTTGTTGGTAAGTGTGGTTTTATCTTTAATTTGAAGTCTAAGTTGTTGATATTGAAGGAATTGTTCTCTCCCAACCCAATATTTCTATGTGTGTTAAATGACATGAAATGGAGAAAAAAGACTTGAGTGTATTTTGATTGCTGTCACAGACACAGCCCATTCTTCAAAACAAGTTAAGAAGCCCCCCTTCAAAACTCTGCCATGTCTGACAGAGTTGTGATAACACGTTATAAAAGTAAAAGCTGTTAGGTTGCAAGCTTTCTATACTGTCTGTACTCATTTTGTCCATTTTATCTCTCCTAGCACAACTTTTCTCCTGCCCTGTCATTTGCCTTGTCTTTCACTTGCTCTCACTGGGTTTGTTTTTCTTAGTACCCAGTTTCTGCTACTCTGTCACGTGGTAACCCTGTGTTGTCATTTTTTATTTATTTATTTATGTATTTATTTTGTGGTTCTTCTAAAATTAGATTGCATAGGTGTGAATCGAGATTGCAATTTTGTACGGTGAATTGTACACACACACACACACACACACACATCATTAAAAAAAACCTGAAGTTTGAGTTTTTTGAACTTCAGGCTTTTCCTCTAGGTAATTAGCAATCTTGACAGAGCAAGCTGAGTCATTGATTGGGGTTATTTAGAACAGTGACAGATACCTGGTGAGGTAGCTGTGTCCCTCATTCAGGCACTAATGAGAGGGTCAGCATGGCTTTTCTATTGGGGGGAAAAATCACTGAGGATCAACTTGCTATAGTTCTTACTTCTGACATTTGTTTTGAAAAAGCCCAAGTAAAGAACAAAGAAGTTTCTGTGACTCAATGCACCTTACACAATTCAGAAAGGGATCACGGCTTTTGTGTGTGAGGTGACATTTAGTGTGTCGCCGTGGCTGAAATGGGTGCTGTGTTCTGGGCAGTGTCTTATGCCCTAGTTCCAGCGTGCATGTGGAGGTTCAAAAGAGATTTCAAAGGTGCCTCTAGGTAAGGTCATCCAAACAACAAAAACTGTTATCGTACAGTTAGAATGCTGTTACTGCAAAAAGTATTAAAATGTAGTGTTAATCATAAAAGGGCTCAGATAGAGATATCTCTCCTCAGACTGGCATAGAAGGAAGACAAAAACCCAAGGATTGTCTTTAGAGGAGACAAGGCACTTAATTTTATGTGTGTGCCATGATAGAAAGAAGAATGCCTGGCAAGTTGAATTGATTGAGATTATAATAACTGTACTGTCTTTTTTTTCTGAACTAAATCCTTTTGATACAATCCTTTTGACTGAGTGTCAAACTTGACAGCTGGTTTATAACAACAAGTACCTCAAGTTGCAAGAATATGTTAATGGTTAGCCTATTAGCTAAAATCTTGATTGCTTAAATCAAGTCCTAAAAGGGTCTAGAAGAGACCAGCCTCATTGACACCTGACCCTTCTCAATTGAGAGTGGCTCTGGAAAAGGTTAATTGACTTACGACAGGGGTCTTAAACTCAAATGAGCCGGGGGCCACTTCTGCCAATGTCATTTGATTGGAGGGCCATGTCAGTGTTAAAGAATAATAATACAAAAAAGAACGGCTATTTCCTAAAATGCAATGTTTTTCTCAAATACTGTATTTTCAAACACAAAACTACAAACTGAAAGTGCAAGTCTTTTTATCTATTTTAGACAGCTGTGCTAGCAACCTTAGCTTATAAATAAAACAATGATAAAATAAATATTAAAACAAATTATAAAAACAAACAAAAAAGCATAAAAACAGGTAAGCCTATGTGTGTGTTTCACACCAAATAAAAATATTTTCCTCTTATAACTTTTTTAAACCTGGCAAACTAGAAGTCAGGGTTAAGAAAGCAACACCATTGGATTTTTATATCAAAATTTTAAAAGGCCATGGCTTGAAAGTGGTCAGAGATAAAGTCCTACTGTAAATGTAAAAATCTTTGAGTATAAACAAAAGTTTATGAAGGGGGTAAATTTACCCATCTAATTTGCCACTGGATGGCAAGCACCTCAAATTATGCACCTTTCAGTAAATACTGGATGTTGAACATATTGCAAGTTTACTTTCTTTTTTTGTCATATTACCCACATAACAAATTAACAGGAAAACAGTATGCCTAAGATGTATACCGTAAGTTACGCATGTAACTATGGATCTGTGAGACCGAGGGATGACCGTCACTATACGGTCTAAAAAAGGGAATGATCACCTTCGTTCTGCCTATCACCGAGACCATATGTCAACAAAGTAATGCCCATGACCTCCGGAAGCAGAACGACTCAAGCTTGTAAATAGTGGAGATTGCTCCCGGTTCAGTCTCCTACCTTGAGCGCCTCAGGATGGTCCGAGCGACAAGGATAGTGACGGTCATCCCTCGGTCTCACAGATCCATAGTTACATGCGTAACTTACGATCTGTTTCGACCTCACTCTGACCGTCACTACGGTCTAAAAAAGGGATGACACATACCAAAAAAGTCGCAAGGAGCTCTAAGCTAACCATTAAAACCTCGCTCGGTCATGGACATGAGGGCAGCGTCGCCAACCGGAGCTGGGCGAGTGACATCCACCCTATAAAACCTGGTAAAAGTGCAAGGCGTTGCCCATGAAGCCGCTGCACAGATATCGCTTGCTGGTACCCCCTTAAGGGCAGCCCAAGATGTAGCCATACTCCTGGTGGAGTGAGCCCTTGTACCCGAAGGGACTGGCATTCCCAGAGCCCGGTAGGCATGGGAAATAACCTCAACCAGCCAATGTGACAGCCGCTGTTTGGAAAGCGGTAGCCCCTGCTTCGCCGCTCCATAACAGACAAAAAGTTGAGTGTGTTCCCTCCTCAACGACTGTGTACGGGCCAGATAAGCTCTCAAAGCCCTGACTGGGCACAGAGTGAGCAACTTGTCGCGCTCTGCCTGTGAGGCAGCAGACGGCTGGAATTGGGTCAGCTCCAGAACCTGGTTGATAGACTGCTGATTTAGAACCTTAGGCAGGAAGGCTGGATTAGGCCAAAGTGACACGCCAGTGCCCCCTGCCTGCCACCTTAGGCAGTCTTCGCTGACGGAGAGGGCGCACAGCTCCCCGACACGCTTGGCCGAACAAAGAGCCAGGAGAAAGCAAGTTGGAGACAAAGATCGCAGATCTGCATCTAAAATGGGCTCATACGGGCCTTCAGTAAGTGACCTTAAAACAGTGGGCAAATCCCAGTTCGGTGCCCGCAAAGTGCGCACTGGACGCAACCGGCGGGCCCCTTTTAAAAACTGACCAATCAGTGGACGCCTACCCAAGGGTCTGTTATCCGCACCCTGGTGAAAGGCTGAAATGGCCGAGGCATAAACCTTCACAGTACTGACTGCCTTGCCTTGATCCAAATAGGACTGCAAGAAGCGCAAAACTTGTGGCACAGGGCAAACCGCTGGCTCAAGACCCAAGCTGGCACACCAATCCGAAAAGATCCTCCACCCGAGTGCATAGCAAGCTCTAGTAGAAGGAGCCCTGGCGTTGTTCAGAGTCTCCTGCACAGAATTAGCTAGCTGTTCAATGACGGACTCTGCAGGGGCCAAACCCACAGACGCAGGGCACCTGGGTTCGGATGCCAGATCTGCCCGTCTGCTTGTGACAGAAGATCCGCCCGGCAGGGTAACTGCCATGGCTGACCCTGCAGGAGCCGGAGAAGGTCTGGGAACCAAGGCTTCGCCGGCCACCGTGGAGCAACCAGCAGAACTGTGTGTTGGCCCTCCCTGATCCTCCGCAGGACCTGAGGTACAAGAGGGGATGGAGGAAAAGCGTACAACAAGCCTGTCGGCCAGTCTTGTGACAGAGCATCCAGGCCCAAACTGCCTCCCTGTCCCACGAGAGAGTACCACTCTGGGCAGTGAGTCGTTTCCGCCGACGCAAACAGGCCCACTTGTGCAGTCCCATACTGAGCCCAGACCTGGCTGACCACCTCTGGGTTCAATCTCCATTCCCCCGGGAGTGGCCCGGTCCTGGAGAGAATGTCGGCCGCCCTGTTCTCCACGCTTGGAATGAATACTGCCCTCACTGAAGCCAGACGCGGCCATGCCCATGACAGCAACTCCTCCGCCACCTGGAGGCACCGCCGGGACCTCGTGCCGCCTTGGTGATTGACATGATACACCGCCGAGGTGCTGTCTGTCCTCACCAGAACATGTTGGCTTCGCAACCCTGGCAGGAATCTCTGCAGGGCGAGATGGATGGCCTTCAGCTCGAGGACGTTCCCCAGCCTGTCAGAGAAGCGTCTGTCGAGATGACTTGCCTCTTGTGAGGAAGGCCCCCCAGTGGAACACCCTGGTGCAAGAACCTCCTGTCCCTCCAAGGACGCAGGGCTCGGATGCAAGCAGGAGACACCCGCAACTTCACATGCCTGTCGTCTCTCGGGTGGAGCTGAAAGGCATTGAACCAACACTGCAGGGGGCGTGCCTTCAGCAGGCCCAATGGCAGTACCGCAGCTGCCACAGCTATTAAGCCCAACAGCCTCTGGTCTTTGTGGGCGGTGACCAGTCTGCCCAGCCGAAAGCCTGTCAGAGCCTCGGTCAAGCTGTCTGCCCTCCGTGGAGTGAGAGACGCCGTCATGCTGACCGAGTTGAGGAGGACACCAAGGAAATCCGCCTGCTGGCGGGGCTGCAAATTGCTTTTTTTCCCAGTTGACCGTGAAACCCAGGGCCTGGATATGGGTCAGAACTGCTTCTGTGTCGTGCACCACCTGCACCTGAGATGGGGCACAAATTAGCCAGTCGTCCAGGTACGGTAGGATCTTTAGGCCCCGGACCTGGAGGGGGGCTAGCGCGGCTGCCACCACGCTAGTAAAAATTCTGGGGGCCAGTGAAAGGCCAAATGGGAGGACCTGAAACTGGAACACCCTGCCTTGGAAGGCGAAGCGGAGGAAGGACCTGTGTGCTGGGCAGATAGGGACGTGGAAGTACGCGTCTTTTAGATCCAGAGACGTAAACCACTCCCCTTCCTGGATGGACCAAATCACTATTCCAGTGTGGACCATTTTGAATGGCAGCACCTTGAGGTACTGGTTCAAGGGCCTGAGGTCAAGGACCGGCCAGTAACCTCCGTCTTTTTTGGGCACAACAAAATATTTGGAATAAAACCCAGTGTGCTGTGCGCCCCGTCGAGGTCTTCGCTGTCCTCTGGGCCAGGGAGTTGGGGCTGAGCTCTGGTCTGGTGCACGAAAGCGCCGGTCCCGTGGGGCAGCATAGTTGATACTTACCTGTGGTGTTCGGGCGGGCTGCCACCGCCCATACTTACCTGATGCTGCCCTGTGGGGAATCGGAGCCCGCCTGTGGCACACACGCTGACCAGTTTCTCTAGAAGCGCCAGCCTGTTTCACTCTGTCCAACACCCCCTGGGAGTCTGGATGGAACACATGCCCAGGCACCACGGGGAGAACAGGTCTGTCCTGATGGCATCAGGGAGAGAGTTTTGGGCAAGCCACACCTGGGGTATAAAACAGATATACACAAGTGGACAACTGGCAAAGAGACACACAGCAGCCCGCACCTCGTGCAAGACTGCACCTAGCAGGCACAAACAGCTAAACTTACCTTTGCAAGTAGCCTAGCACACAACAACAAAGCTAACAAGAAGCACCCAGTAACATTAGCGCCTAAGCGGCCGAGCACATACGCGGGGTTCGATTCCCGTGTGATGCGTTTTGGCGGAGTGAGTGTGCATGTGTACCAACGTCTCTGGAGAGAAGGCGCGCAATTTAAGAAATCGGTTCTCAAATGGAAGTTTTGATTGCAACAATTAGCTAGTTCCTGCCAGAGGTGGGACCAAGTCACTGTTTGGCAAGTCACAAGTAAGTCCCAAGTCTTAGCACTCAAGTCCAAGTCAAGTCCCAAGTAAATACAGAGAAGGGCAAGTCGAGTCCAAGTCCAAGTCTCATCAAAGCCAAGTCGAGTCCAAGTCCAAGTCCCAATCTTTTTCAAGTCCTGAACAAGTCATCAGGTACTCTTCACTTAATAATGGCATTATTAGACTATCGATCATAATTTTAACACTTCCATCTAATCCACAGAATTTTTTTTTATAAATACAGATTAAAATATGTTCAATGTTTCTGTCTTGAAATCTTTTACGATATATGCATGCGCATACAATATACACATGTGCATACCTGAGTAATCTGTACAAAACGGATAGCTACATGACAAATAAAAATATTGTTTTTCCAAATTTCGGAGCCCACTGTAAGGATGAGTAATAATTTGACTGATGGCATTTCACTGCGCTAGGCCACAGATTTGCCTGCAAACAATTTATTAGGCTGTCTGCCAGTGGCGACTCATAAGGGAAGCCAAGGTCAACACTTTTATATTATTTAAAAGATAATAATGACACAGTAATTTTGTTTTAAAGTATTAATTTCTTAAGAAATACTACACATGTGATGCTGTTTATCTCATTTGTAAATGGTGCACTGTCACTTTAAGCCCATTGTGTGCCACTGTCCACACATTCTCATAATGATCTTTTTTACCAGCTCCATTCCTATGGCTAGTCCACAAACTCAAACATTGTTTGTGCCACATGAATAGCACAATATTAACAATGATAAGCATTATATTAAGTTGGCACAAACAGCTTTCATTCCTTTGGAAATAGATGCATGTATGACATGATGCTTGCTTGACATTTTCTGTTTGCAATTAAATGTGAATTATGAGCCTGGTAGCCAGTAGCCACCTAGGTAGCTGAGTGGAATGCGTTTCAATCGGCATATCAATGTGTTTCATGTAAACAAATTATTGAATAGGCCTACTTCAAGACTCACCATTTCCATTAAACAAAGGCAAAGACAACTCTTCATATTCTTGTCCACTTTCCAAATCACAGTGAGTGCAGCCTATGTCATAGTGACCTGGATCTCATAGTTTATAACAGTAGTGAGAACCGGATAAATCCGCAATTTCCCCTAATCTCGTATTTGTTGCCTTCATGATTTCCTTTTATACGTTTCTTATATTTAAAAGAAAATATCAATCATCATCAACAATGACAAGCCAGCTGGAACCTGCCACTCGTTTTCTCTCCCTCTCGTGCGTGCTTAGATGGGGTTCTCAATTAAATGGAGTAGGCTAGCATAAGTTCAAGTTGGATCTTAATGGAGAGGACTCGAAAAGTATCATCTTTATGTAACATGCTGTTGGTGCATTTTGACATTGTAAACGTTCTCTAACAAGAGTGCAAATCAGTTTGCAGTAAAGCTATTAGTTATTAGCTAAATGTTGGTCGTTTCTCTGTCTCTTGGTGCCCTACACACAGTGCGTAACGCATGTGGGGGTAGCGGCAGCACTGAACTGTGCTCTGGACTGGCCGCTTGTCTCCGCTATTTTTTTTTTTTTTAGTCGCGGAGGGAAAGCATCTCTGGGGTGACTGGTCCACGATCAGGAAATTTAGTTTTTGACTCGAGACATGTCAAGTCGTCACAAGTCAAAGAGGCAAAGTCCGAGTCAGGTCTCGAGTGAATAGTATTCAAGTCCAAGTCGAGTCGCAAGTCATGCCGAATTTTATCAAGTCAAGTCTGAAGTCATTAAAATCATGACTCGAGTCTGACTCGAGTCCAAGTCATGTGACTCGAGTCCACATGTCTGGTTCCTGCACCAGGGTGTAAATAGCATGCAGTACTATAAACACCTGGGTACGAATAGCATCCACTTCTAACTGTACATTGATGCAAACAGCATACCTTATTCAGAGTGTATATTACACAGCTGAGCTATTCACACTCTGTTATGTAACAACAAAAAAAACATGTTGCTTGTTTTTTAAAAAAAAAAAAAAAAAAAATTACATTGTGTGATCAACATGCCAGATTAAATGCACAGGGGTGCAAATAGCATACATTGATATTTGTACCAGACGAGGTACTAATAGAACACATTGCTGTGTGCACCGGGGTACGAATAGCATACATTGATATTTGTACCAGACGAGGTACTAATAGAACACATTGCTGTGTGCACCGGGGTACGAATAGCATACATTGATATTTGTACCAGACGGGGTACTAATAGGACACATTGCTGTGTGCACCGGGGTACAAATAGAATTCACTTCTTATTGCACCAGGGTACGAATAGCATACACTGCTAATTGTACCAGGGGTGCAAATAGACTTACCCCAAAAAAAATCACTCGTGAACAATATTTGTCCGTTTTAGGTCCCTGCATTGGTCAGTCAGCAAAAAAGTAGCCTACATAGCATAAAAACATCCACATGCAATAATACAACGAAAACGTCTACAATGACCTATTCATTTGGACAACTTGATACAGCCCTATACAGGCTAAAGTTACCTTTAGTTTTGTTCTAGCGTAACGTGACGCCTGACAAGCACACCAATTGCCTACCTTGTTCTTGTCCATCTGGAATAACTCCTAGCGTTGCTGCCTCCATCCTTTCTGTTTTCGTTGTTTAAAACTTGTGATATCCATGATGAGTATTGAGTTCATGAATTAGCTCAACATTGTGTGCTGATAACCATATATAGATAGCCGAGTAAAATAAAACAACAAGTAGCCTATTGCGTGCCTGCGTGCGTATTCTCTCTCCTGCTCAAACAAAATGTGTGCATGTTAATTTTGAAAACATGTTCACTAACTTTACGTAATAGAAAATGGTAAATAGCCTGATGGCATGCAGCTAATGGGATACTGTGCATAGTTGGGAAGGTATGGTATAGGCCAATTTGGTGTGAATACACACACACACAAGGGAAATTTTCTCTCGCTGTTGAGTAGCCTGATGGTACGCAGAGTGCGTACGGACGTACACCTGCAGGCGCGCCTGCCTCTCGTGAGTGCAGACGCGCTCCCAATTAAATGGATCGCATAACGTTCACGTTAGATCTGCTGCAAAGGAGATAACTAAGAGTAGGCCTATCTCTATTTAACATGATGTTTTGACATTGACATTGTAAACGTTCTCGAGTGAAAAGCAGTTTGCAGTAAAGCTAACCAACGTCATCTCCATCGCAGGAAGAAAATAGCGAGCAGCCTGATAACCAAATTAAATGCTCGGCGGGCCGGGTGAAAGTGCTTGGCGGGGCGGGCCGCAGTTTGCCCACCCCTGCTGTAGACGATCGATCATAATCTCCAAAAGGCAGATAATATCTCCTTCAGAATCAGAATAGGTGAATAACATAGCTAGGGTTGCCACCTGTGTCTGACAAAAATCCTGGACATTTTGACCATCCAATCGACCTTTTTGTTTGTAAGCAACGGCGCCTTTCGCACATCTAACCCAAGATAAAAACCGTCATTCTAAGCGACAATTGTATAGCTAAAATTAGTAAGAATGACAATTTCTAGTTATTTGTTTAGTTAATTGCTTTATTTAATAGCAGACCTTTATTATTTTGTTATATTTTCAACAGTTTTTAGTTGTGGACACCTGGGGGCAGTATTGAGAAAAAAGGGGGAATACATAATTAGGTTCTGCTTTTTTGCTTATGTGGAATAAACTTTTCTTTCTCTGTCTCTTCTTGTCCCACACACTCTCCGTCTCCACCTTACCATTTCTAATGAACCCCCACGGTGCGTGCCCCCACCACCACCACCCATGTTATGCTACGTCATTTTTGTAGAGCCAATAAGGCTGTGCATACGTTTATGGACGTAGGCACGCTTCAATTAAACTGAAATACACATTTTGCGCATCATGTACAAAAATCCGGGACATTCAGTGTCCAGGATTTTTATTTTTATTTTCCTGGACAGACCATGAAAATCCTGGATAGGTGGCAACCCTAAACATAGCCTACCCAAGACTTCATCACACGTGAACGTTTTTCAACATTTGGTGTAGGCCTATTTCTGCTTCAATTTGTGCAAAACTAGCTGCATCGCTTCCGAGTCATTACGAACAAATGCACGTCTTCTTGTTTCTCGCGTGTAATAGTAGGCTACAGTATTTCCTGAAAACTTTGTGCAGCGATTTTGGGTTTGAATCAAGCTCTGGATGTCTAGCAAATAGTGGAGGAGAGTACAAATGAGATTTGTCACCGTACTTGGATCTATCGTCTATTTTAATCAGTATTATATTGTCTTCGCAATTAAAAAAACCCTCGAGGGCCGAATTACATTATTATTTTGACATAGGTCGCAGGCCGGACGCAGGCCGGATTTGGCCCGCTGGCCGGAGTTTGAGACCCCTGACTTACGACTTCCAGCAGGGGCGTAACTAGCAGTGAAATTAAACTCAAATTGGTGCATTAAACTAAATTAACAAATTGTTTCAGAAGTATAGCAATCTTGTAAACAAAGGTTTTAAATGCAGTTGTTAACAAAATTCCATAGAAATACAGGTCCATGCCGGATTAACAATTGTATTTGCGTGCCCTCTTGGCCAGACGGACCTGCAGAGCAAATCCCAAATTTGCCTAAGGTTCGTATGGCTACATGAAGCCATTAGAGAAGACATAGGGATGAAGTTATATGATAGTACACTGCCTCCAATCTGCTTGTTGTGAGGAACATAAAATCAGTTATCTTGCAAGCCGAAAACCAACTAGACTGACATATAGCTCCTTTAAGATAACACACATCATCCATGTGTTACATAATACACAGGTGGAAATTCATGGGTTCTTTCTTCAATAATACTAATCTTGTTGGATTTTCATTGCTGTGGGACTGTTTAAAAGTAGAGTATGCCTTTTTAGCTGAGTTGAACTTTGACCTCTCCTTCCTATTTCTTGGGCACAGCTGGCGTACAAAGGCAGAAATGCAGACATGGTAGGCCACTGCAAGCTGTGGAAAGGCTATCAGGTGCAGGGTGGTGGAAGTCCCCTCATACTTTCTCACAAAGATCAGACAGAACTTTCTCACAATGATCAACTGTGTGCAAACATGTCCGGATGAAAAAAAAAGACGGAAAAAACCTCTTTCACTTGATTTCCGATCAAGCCAATACTCCCATTGCTAGGTGCTACAGCTATTTCATGGCTTATATGAAAGGATATGAAATGAATTAAAAACAATGGTTCCCCTCAGAAGGAACCTGCTGAATTCTTTCAGGATTATCTTGCATGGCTAGGATGGCTGGGATTTTGGACTGGGGTGTAGGCGATTGTTGTAGTGTTGGTGTGTGTGTGTGTGGGGTGGGGGGGTGTTGGCGAGCAGTGGGAGCCCAGGCTTTTAATCGATTCCCAGGTTTCCAGACCCAACAGCGCCACACAAGGAAGCCCTTCATGAGCCCTCTACCTGCCTCCCAGTGGCCCTGGGGCACAGTTCAAAGCCCTCATAGATGGACTTTCAGTGCGGCGCAGAGCACCGTCACCCAACACCGCTGTGAACGGAGGGCAGGCCCTTGCTAGGCAAGAGGAGGAGAATGGCAGCAGCTACACACAAAGGCCAGGTGCCCCGCGGCACGGGATAAAAAGGTGAAGGTCAGCCAAGGGCATGGCCTTTCAGAGAATCAGAGAGATGGAGCACAGGAGGGAAGGAGCATGTGTCGATGTTCCAGAAGGGAACCTTTCATGAAAAGAGTGCATGGGGATGTGTTATTGTTGTCAGGTAATGATTGTCATTTATTCATTTTGCCTGTTCTCCAGCTGTGTCACTACACTAGGATGAGCCATTATACCAGAATGTTAAAACAATTCCAAAAAAAATAAATAATGTTAGTCAGTTAAAAACAAAGGAATTATCTCACATAATATTCAGAACCATTAATGTAATGTAAAACTATCTGAGCTAAACAGTTTGTCCAAAATTAGCATACCTCAGAGGAAGAAAAGATCTTTTAATCCTTCAGGAGCAAGAGCACAAAGTCATATGCAGAACAGGATTTAATATACAGATCTAATCAGCCAAATATGTATGTGGCGTCTCACCCAAACATGGTCGATTTGGCATCTCCTGCTTCTTCAGGTTATTTGTGAAAATCAAAGAATAAATGAAGATAGCATTGTCAGCAGCTACAACAAAACTAATGAATCGTTGGCATTTAGAAGATGGTTTCTTAAGCATCCATGCATATGCTTAGCTTAGCTTATCTTTAATCACATCCAATCTGAACATAGAATTAAAAAAAAAATCCTGTTTCCTCATTAAACTGTTCTTGTCACCACCATTCTCACAAAGACTCTCTCCAATCTTATCTTCACATGAAAAAGAAAACAGGATCAAAGTCTCCTTCTTGCTTCCTGGATTCAGCTAGTTATAAGGAAGGCCTTAAAATAGCCAAAAAAGAAAGAAAAAGACAGAAACAAAGTGAAGCGACGGAATGGAGGAGATGTGTCAGGATCCACAAGAACAAAAAAAAAAAGAAAGACACACACAAAAAAATCCACAAAATAAAAAGGTCACCCATGACAGTTCGTCCACTTAGTGTTTCAAGGGGGATTCTGTCTTTCTCTCTCTCTCCACTTGCCTTGTAGCTCCTGTCTCTCTTCCCCTGTCAGAAGCCCTGTGTTTTCCCTTACCCCCCCCCTTCTCCTGGCAGTGGGATTCAAACGGCTGGCGGATGAAAGGGAGGATCCAGGATGAGAGGGGCTGAGGAGGAGCTGTCATATTTAACGTGTCTGATGCAGGTTCATCCCGAGGTTACCTGCTTCTCAGGGGCATCCATGCACCTGCCGGGAGAAACAACTGGGGGGGGTAGGGGTGGTGAAAGGTGTGTGGAGAAGCTGAGGGGCAGGGTTGGGGGGGGGGGGTAGGGGGGCACAGAAAGGAAGCGAGCGGATTAACACCAGCCACAGACTGGCATCACTCCGGGCTCTGTCAGCAATCCCCTCTCCTGGTCCTCTCCAGGTGGTTGGGGCTTTTGTTTCGAAGCTTCGTCCCTTTGCGGTATGATATTTTTTTCCTGCTGCCGAGGAGAGTGGATGAAGGGGAACGGAGACCTGTGGAGGTGGCGCTTGAAGATGAGAGGAGTGGCACAGGATAAACAGGTGACAGCGAGATGAGGAGGGGAGTTTACTGAGCATGGGAAAAGAGGAAGCGACGAGAAGTGGACGTGAAATCTCCAAGGGTCCTTCAGCCGTCTGAGTAGGGGGAGACATAAGAAAGCAACTCCACAGGCCTTATGAGGAAGCTCCCATCATCATGGATTATTACTAAGACACGGCTTATGTGCACTCAGAATCCATCTAGACTTGTTGTATTCCTCTGCCTCTACGAGGAATTCTAGGCCCAAACATTGCTTGAATATTTTTAAAAAAATTGTAAAGATGCACAGGAAGTGGCATTCAGCGCCTTGTGTTCTTGCCTATGGGCCTAAACATGAAAATTGTGCGCATCTACTGCCAATCAAACAAACTAGGTGTACCATACAACTCCCCTGTGGCTGATGCAGCCACTTACCCAGCTGGTGAGATGTGCTCAGGGCCACTGCTCTCATGCGGGCCTACTACAGACATATCAATCCCACAAACAGGCCCTTCTAGTGCTCCCAGAGGACTCCCGGGCAGTTCGCCACTCTCCTGGTGCCGTTGATAGGTGTTCAGTACCCAAGCCTGGGTCTGTATGGGTTTCCTATGCAGTGAGCCATCCATTCCATATGCAGTTCCATACAAGCCTGCCTGACAATCAGCCATGATCATACACCCATGGGCATTTTACTGAGATGTTCATTACTGGTTATCTGAGCCAGTCAAATTTGCCTTTGCCAGAAACGATATGATATTTATGATATAGGCGTACATGGTCCTTGGAGAAACATGGAATATATATGTTGTGCCTCAGCCGTATATATGTCAAGCATTTGAGCTAAGCAGTATGAGAAGTGTCACTTTGCTTGCCACTCATTCTTGGTCTACTTCAAAACAACGGAAACAAACACATAGGTCTCTGCATTTCCTCCATAGCATGTTTTTTTGTGTGTGTTGAATAATACATCACCAGGCTTATTTGCAATCTGAATGCACATTTGCTTGTCTTCTTATTAATATATACTGTATATATTAATATATATATATATGTAAAGTACACATTACCACTTCATTGTATGTCCAACTAAGGAAATGAAATGGAGTGTCAACCGGCATATTTGGACAGTTACAATTCAGAGAACTGTCAGACAATGTTTGGTGCGTGAGCACTTTATTAAACAAGGAAATACTACAAGCCCTGACATTTCCTAAACACACATCATATATTCATGAGTGCCACATTATTGATTTCACTTTGTAAATGTATCCTCATGACTGGCAGATGGCCCATGTGAATACTGTGCCATCCATGTTTTTCCTACCGCATCTTTCCGTCGCCAGCCTCTGGCCCGTGACTGGCGGGAAAGTGGAGCATGAGTGCAGTCTGTGGCGTGTGGCACGTCCGACTGAGGCTCACGGATCACTGGATGTCACGCAACTCCCCGGGAGACAAGCCCAGCAGGGGTGCCCGAGTCATTGCCTGCACACAAACCCGGAACGCGTTTGCCTGCGTGAGCCTGTCTCGCTTCCAGTCGGCTCCTCGGAGAAAGGAGACGAGACGGCTTCGCCTCGCGGCCCTGTGTCGCTTCACCTTGGCTGCGTTCCTGCAGTCATTTCCTGTCTGAGTCGGAGGCCACTGCTGCAGGAGGTAGCATCATAGCACACAGTGATGTCTTATGAGAACAACTTTAGGTCTTAAACACAGAACTTTATGAAGTAAATCCTGCATAATGCCTTTGACACATTTGAATCACAGAGTAGAGGATAAATAAAACTTACTTTGTCTAAATGTTAAAAGCATAAGATTATAAAAGCATAAGATTATAATCACCACCACAACTATGTTCAATACACTAATAATTATCATGTCATTCAATATGGGAAATGATGTAAGAAGTTGTTAATTGATTTGATGAGCTCGGAAATGTCTAAGCTACAATAGCTCACTGAATTATTTGAGCTGTTTCATGATTCTAAAGGAAATCTGGCGAATGAATCAAGAGCAGGGTCAGAGAAATTAAGTTACAATATTTTAATCTGCAGCACCCTCAAAGAGGAGTCCTAGTCCAGCACGCACATTGGTGCCAGGCTCATATTCTTCACACAGCACACAAGAGAATGTAAACGCTGCTACCTCATTATCTCCAATAAGTGTCAATTACGCACTGGGCAACCAGTGCTACCACTTCACACAGTAACAAGAGAACTAACGAGCCACATTGCAGAAGGAACATTCTCATGTGTTTAAGACTAAATTAAATATAGCTCACTCCTCAATTATAATTATAGAGATGTCCACTGGGCTCCCAAAACAAATGGACTCACTTATTCCTGCCTACTGATGCAAAGGGAAACAAATGCCTTCACAATTAAGTTATTTATTCTTGACGAGGCTGTCACTCATCCTGTATGTTTTGGCGCTCGTCCAGTTTAAAATGCTCGTCTTGATTCGTTTGTTATGACGATCCACGCTAATCCACGTGAAGTACGAGCGATGAGAAGCACATCAAAGACGGACGTTGGGAGACGTGAATGCTCAAAATGAAAAAGACCTCAGTGATACAGAGAGAAAAGGCACTCTTTGAAACATCTCAAAGCGAGGCTTTGGCAAAATTCACTCTGAATGAGAGGAAGATTGAGATGACAACTCCTCCTCTGTGTCGTAGAGTCTTAATTGAGGGTGGCAGCAGGGAAAGAGAAAGCTTCACACAAATTGGACAGAATCGTCATTGTTCCTTTTCATATGTATGTACATTACTGATTCAGGAACCATTTTCTGCCTATAAAAACATATAGTGTGATATATGTTGTAGGAATAGAATTAAAACTGATTACAAAAATGTACAAGGCCAAAGGATTCTCAGTTGTTTGTAAAAAAGGGTGGTATGGGACGTACAAGATGTCTTAACATTTAATTTGATGAATTTGACATTTACAGATTATTTAACATCTGAATACCCCATTCCCAATAGTCCGCCATAAAGCTACAATTACCTACCATGGCAATGCCTATAACATCAGTGACAATGCACATAGTCAATGCACTGAAAAAACAGTGTCGGTATCAGGGAAAAGAAAAAGCATAAGAGAGCAGTTGTGAGACCTTTACCGTATATATGAAGAGTTCAGATGCAAAACCCTCTAAATCCGTCTGACCACATTTCTTTTAAATGAGCATTTAAAATCCGGTTCCTATAGGTTTTTGCATAGAAATCGATATTTCAGACCAGGAAGAGAGTGTTATTTGGTGTGTTTTGAAGTTAAATTATTTGATTAACGTATACTATGTGAGGAGAGCATTCACTCACCATCTTTATCTCATTTTTGACGTAGGTGGCATTTAGAGGCTTTTGCATCTGAACCCTTCATATTTTTTTTTCATCTGACGGAATTGTTACTCTAGGGGTGGTCTGTAAATGTCCTTGACTGAGAATCTACCCATGAGAGGGTAGGATTAAAAATACATTCATCTGCTGAGAAGAACATTGTGTACTCTGCACCATATGAGGAATATTTAGAGAAACACCAGAAACACTTACTTCCAAACCAAACATAATTATGTTGTCAATACTAATAATTTGCACTTTATTGTTATCATAAATTAGGTCTGCTTAAAATGAAGCCTGTTCCTGGTTCTGTTCTCTACTACACACTAAATTGCATTGTTACTAAACAATAACACTGTTATTTTAATCTAATAACACACTATTGGGGTTATTCTATATTTTAGTGTTCAAATTGCATATTGTTACATTTAAATGTGTGTATATTATTATTGCAATTTAGTCACTGTTTTATATGTGTGAATTAATGAACTCTGAACTGCTATGTTCTATTCACAAGAAGTAATTACACGTTTTTGAATGCTGTGGACATCTCTGAGGCCACATCTTGGTGAAACATTTAAAAATCCAGTGGACCCCTCCTTGGACTTTGCCATAACATTAACTTGGTTGAAAATGCAGATGGATTGCATTTGGGAGTACACCTAAATCGTTTACTTTGCTTTGCTTTCTGATAGTTTTTAAAATCATTGAGCAGATTTCTTAACATCTACGCTTCTCAGAGCGTAGGTTGGCACTCACTGGATCCAATTAACAACCAATAAACTCCTCAAGGACTGATTCTATCTTCCACTGATCAGCAGAGACTACATTGTAATTCATTTTTCGATTTTTATTTCTTTTCCCTTTTGCAGCCTATCTCAAAATAATGGTGGATGGGGGGCAGAGAGGGCAATTTCTGGGTCTTTAATTGATGGGATTTTAGAGGATTATGTGGGTGGGGGAATAAATGAATGCTGTTTTGAAAAATAAATAAAGTTTTTTTTTTCATATGTGAGAGGCAAGGAAACAAACGATGCAACTCATGCTCAGACCAAACCAGAGTAATCATGGAAGTGTTTTATAAAGCTTATCTTATTGACTACATTAACACACGATGGAACATTTGGCAATGTCAAATTAATATTTTGAGACTTTTTCAAACAACTTGTGCCAACTACAAAAGTTTTAATTTAAAAAATGTGACAAATATTTCACATAAACAATGATAAAATGTTCTCCTCTTCAAAATACAAATATATGCCTGCCAGTGTCTTAAAATAGGCGCAAGTGTGAGGAAACCTCTCCGTATCTCCATTAACTCACTGCTCAGGGTGGAGACGTGACGAGACGAGATGCCATGCGTGTCTCATCTGCTGCCCCTGTGCCAAGCGCCTGCCTCCCTGCACGGACACAGCGGGGGGAAGCGAAGGTGCAGCCGCCGCAACTAACCCCTTCGTGACTGGAGCTGAACTCCTCGCCAGCCCAAAAGCACGGATGCAGATGATGATAATGCTGGGTGTGTGTGTGTGTGTGTGTGTGGGAGGGGGGGGGGGGGGGTCAAATGCAGCAGGGTGGTGGAGGAGATACAACTTTTGTGACTTGAGATTCATGTGACTGAACATGAATGGTGCCGTGTTGTATGTCGTTGGGGAATGTATAGATGAATGGGCAGCCGCTAAACAGGCGAGCCTTTTGTGCACACATTTTCTAAGTTTGCACTCTACATCTTGTAGGTTCTCTCTTTCTCTCTCGCTCTCTCTCTCTCTGTGTGTGTGTGTGTGTGTGTGTGTGTGTTGACGTGTGTGACGGGCTACTGCTCTTTCCCCACTCTATGAATGCTAAAAAATACAGTGCAAAAGCTCAGTGCTGCCACAATATCTATAGAAGGCACTTGGTAACCCGTTTGAACACCAAACAGAACACCATCTGTTGTCCACATTGAGGATTTGGTTTAGCATGAAAGAGTAGGACTGCAGTGCAAAGGTCATGCAAGATTGTGTGTAAGGGTGAGTGTGTGTTTGAGTTTGTGTGTGAAAAAGGGGGAGTGTGTGCTCTGCAGTCTTAATGCAGTCTTAGACATCACAAATGACTTACACTGTTATATTGAAATATTGTCTTTATTAGAAGTGTTATTTGCATTAATAGCAGTTGTTCTCTGTTGTTTGAATAACTTTACCCTCAGAACAGTATCATTATATCTTTACAATCAAAACAATTTATTGAGTCACAGCAAGATAAATCACCCTCAAACATTTAATTACAAAAAGTGTAAAGTGCTACCCAATCTTTCAGCCAGGTTGCCACTTCACAGAAAGAAAAATTACTGTTAAAAAACATTGCCAGGGAGAAGTTATAGGACTTTATAGATTTAGTACTTTGTACACTCCAGGAAATGCTCAATTATTTATTATTTACCTTCTTTAAAACAAATGGCTGTAGACTGTTCTATTATGAACGGTAAGTGTAAAGAAAGCTCTGCACTGAGAAAGAAAAGAAAGAGACTACACTTTTAAAAGAATTTGAAATGAGGCAATAGTTTTTCACCATTCTCTACTGATGTGTCCTGTGGTGAAACGTACAGAGAGAGGCAGTCGAGGAGCCAGATAACACATCTACACACATGTCATTGATTATTTGTTTAATCTATGAATCTTTCTGTATGCTTTATTCTGTAAGTATACATAGCCTATATATGAAAAAGAGCATGCAGAAATAGACTTCCAAATCTGATTTGATGATTTTGAAAACAAATAATCAATATGTGTGGTCCTTGCATTGGTTTAGATAAAGCAAATCTAAACCAGTTATGGAGGTTGAAATTTAGTGGAAATATCCATAGGTAATACCAATGCATATAACTGTAAACTGACCTCAGTGTTGAGTCTCTAATTAATGTATATCCCATCAAAACAGGACAAATGCAAGCACTGAAATAACAAACAGTTCTACTGGAGAGGACAACAAATCCTTTGAACACTGTGACTGTAGAACTCCACAATGGAACAGTGCTTCCCTGCAAAGATCCAGTACTGTTCTTACAATGCTAATGACAACGGCCTGAGGAAAATCACCTTTACCTGAAACCTAAGCAGGAAAAGAAAATGGATGATAATACTCTCCTGAATACTTATCCATATAAATGTCATCTTCACCCTCCAAACATCCTCATTCAGTTGAAGCCCTTCATGGACAAATGAAAACATACAATTCCCCAGCTCCTAATGTGTCCCCTGCCTGGTTTGAAAATAGTATAGCGTTCCATCTAGCGTTCCATCCTTCTCCTAAAGTCACCTGGCCACTGGTGCATGAAAAGCTAAATATATTTTGTTTAGTAAACTTTTGGACACAACTACCCCTAGGTTAAGTATAGCCACAGAAATATATGAGAGTATACGGTTTGTCATTCTCAGGCACTGTCGATGACAGTTGTGTCTCAAAACGTGAGGTCCAGACTTGTTGGCATTAACAAGTCTGATTTTGCAGTTTGAGAGAGAGAGAGAGGGAGGGAGTGTGTGTGAGTGTGTGTATAAAAGAGAAAGGGAGAGAGGGAGAGAAAGAGAGACAGAGTTGGACAGAGAGATTCAATGGTGACAAAATGAATTGAATTGAAGTACAAGTGGGAACCTTATGTTCACCCACCTGTCTGAGATTAGGAATCAGACCATGAATTATTGTTTGTTGTTTGTTGTTTGTATTATGCACCTTTTTTTAGCAAAACTTAATTTGAAGCCTCTGTCATAACATTGGCAAAATAATGTTATGACAAAAGCCAAGTTAGCATGACAAAAAGTTTGCAACAAAGTCCGGTCCATAACAATGTCATGCTACTACTTTCTGTATCTGTATCATCATGCCAACTCTGTTGTCGATATACTAACAAATGCTTTTTGATGCTTTGACAGATTTTACAACAATTATCAATATGTGTGTAATGTCTACAGAATATATCTATCTATCAATCAGTCTTTCTGATTTGGCAGCCAAGATATACAGAACCCACCCGGGCCTAAGTCTGTAAACTTCAATATAAATAGCGTGTAAGTAAGAGTGTATTGTGTAGTCACTCTAGCCTGACGTAGCCATACTCAATTCTAGTCAGAATTTGAGTCTGACACTGCTCCATTGAGATGTGATTATGGTGCGTGTTTCAACTGATACAGGGGTTCTTAAATGCCTTTTTCTTCTCCACAAATGCCTTAACATTGTTTTCTGGTTATCACCCTGTCCATATCTTGTACAACAGACGTAATAGCAAAATTTACAGTAAATGTCTACCTTTTAGCATCAGCGTTTTTGTTAGGAAGAACCGAGAAGAATGTAACACTTTTTAAATTAAATGTCACTTACAAAGACATTGTACCATACTGAAAGCTAATATTTTGTCACTAGCAACCTACATCTGTCCTCTGTCAAACACAGTTGCATTTTCAGCTCTGAACAAAACCGTTCAGGAGTTCTGGTCCGTCCTGTGACTCCAAACAGCTCTGGTTCAGTCATAGTCAAAAACACAACTGGATACATGCAAACATAGCAATTGTAATAACTATTTTTGATTGATGTGGTGGCAAATAAAGGCTTTGTGATTTGACTGTAGTCACAAGACTGGATACTTAACTGTATAATAACTAGCACTTATGTCTAAGGTTGTAAAATAAATGCAAATGATAATGATAATGATAATAATAATAATACTTTTAATTTTTTCATTACATTGTACTTACATTGCTTACTACATAGTAATTATCTCCCTGTAAAGTTTGGCTCAGTTGTGCTCTGATGTGTTAAGGGGACTGTCTGCCTTGTGTCTGTGTTTGTCTGCCTTCCCCATCAGACTGCTGTCCAGTGGGTCCTCAGCGCAGCCCTGGGTCCAGTCAGATTCAGTAATGTTGTGCCTGGCGGACAAGTGGCTGAGTGATCAAAGTTCCGATGCAGCCACCCACAAGGCAAGGGAACGGGGCAGGCGGGCGAGGGTTTGGTTGGGGCACTTAAGCAAACCCGTGTGCAGCACTTAAGAGGCAATTACCCGCCAGTGTAGCGTGGTCCCTGGCCGGCTGCGGGTCTCATCTTATTTTAATGGCTGCGAGGGGGGAGGCAGTGGCAGCCGCAGCAGGGGGCTCCTCCGCCAGTCACGGAAGCAGAGCCACAGAGAGAGAGAGAGAGAGAGAGAGAGAGAGAGAGAGAGAGAGAGAGAGAGAGCCGAGAGCCCTGCTCACGCTAACCTCACAGTCACAACACGGCTACCAGACACACACACGCACACGCACACACACACACACACACACACCATAGACCTACCACACCACATACAGACATACACACACAAACAAACACACACACAGACCCAGTGACACAATCACACATCACACAAACTTAGTGCTTGCAGCAACAAATACATGCATGAATGCTCATGCACAAGGACATACACTCATGGTGCCACCATCATGCGCACATACATACTCAAATGCACACACACACACACACGCACACACACACACTGTTGGCAGACACAGGAATATGCATGAATGCACTTGCATATAAACACACACACACATGATCACTTATAAATGCACACGCAGACATGAACTCATATGCCCATCACACACTCACACGCACACACGCGCCCACACACACACACTCACAGACACACACACACACACACACACACACACACACACACACACACACACTTGGCTATGCACTCACTGGCAGAGCACACATACACACTGGTGCTCCAGATATGATCATGATGATCCACAACCAGACACAGACTCTCGCTCACGTAAGCAACTGCCATCTGAGAGTTTGCTTTTCATGAGCACGAGCAATCTTACACACACGCACACACACACACACACACACACTCACATGCACACAAAACCAGTGCAACACACTCTGGTGGGAGCTGTCCCCCCTGTGAGACGGTGTTGGGAGCTCCCGACTTGTTTACCCCAGTAGCTGCTTTAAGCTTTTTATCTCTGTGTACAGCACATTGTTCAGGAACACAATTAATGTGCCTCCAACAATGCATCTGCTCAGACACAGATTTTCATTATGCAGTCAGAAATGTGTCCTTCTGATTGCACTGGAAGTCCTTTATGCCTTATTTATAGTTTATTATCCAGCGGGTGGCAGGGGTAATGTCCCATTTCAGACGCCATATTATTGTCCTCAACAATGGTGACTTTCTGTTGACGCGTGAATGTAGGCATAAGTTAGTGCCGAGGACCTTCGGTGATTTGAACGCCAACGTTTACCTCGGCATGGTCAGTGTAAACTCCTTAAGCAGAGTTGGCTCGGTGCATTAGGTGTCCGCTCTGATTTTTTTCACGAGATCTTGCTGCCTGTGATGTATGACACTGTGTCATCAAACCTATTGAAACGTGAGGCCTCTGCCCTCGCCCATGTCTCATAGCACTGATGGATGTGTTTCCCTTTTCACTCCAGCCTTCTCTCTCTCTCTCTCTCTCTCTCTCTCTCTCTCTCCCGCTATCTCTCTTTTTTACTCTCTCAGCTGCATGGTCGTCTGTCTAACTGAACCCTCCAGAAAGAGCCGTCAGAATCTGCTAACAATGCTGGACAGGAGACCTGGATGCTTTTCCGATGACGGTGTACTCTCCCCTGATCGTTAGGAGAGGCTGCTCTCCGCCTTGGGATGCTGGAGGTACTCTCCAGAGAGTTGTGCGTTTCCAGTCGGCGAGGCGATTTATGTTGGCTGTGCTTCAGGAAAGAGAGGATATGAATAAGAAGATTCCACTGTCCCAGAGAAGTTATATCTACGAGGCCCAAATGTAGAAGCCCTTAGTTTTACTATTCCTCTTCTGTGGAGGAAAAAAACAAGGCATAGGTCATATTATCATCACTGCACACAGTGATTATTTTTTTCCCTCCGGAAATACCAAATCGAGTTTATCACTGAACCAACCTTTGAACAGTGGAGAAATGTGAATATTATCTCGAGAAAGCGCGCTAAAATGGCAGGCGTGACATGACTCGCTTCCTGGCCCCCGACGCTATCTGCCGGCGACACACATTACGGCACCAAAGAGACTACAACTTCATCCTCACTGTCCCTCAGATACGGAACAGAAGTCTTAATTCATTTCCAAACTACTAATCTTCAGAAAACCTCTCTCTGGCCAGCCCATGAGGCCCCTGGCAGCGGCTGATCAGAAACTGACGGGTCACTTTCTGCTCTTAATCACTTTAGCCAGAGTCTCAATGGGCTCTGACTATGTCCAAACACCCTTTGCTGAACCTCCTAACCCACCCAACCACACACACACACACACACACACCATACATCCATCTCTCCCCTCGGGTCTCCGCCGCCTCTTTCAGGATCGACCGGCCGCTAGAAGTGGAACGCCGGCGCGTGGAGACTTGTGCCTCCGACTCCATAAATATTCAGCGTCCCCCTCTGTGTGCACTCCGACTCTTCAACGAAGAAGTAGAAGTGCCGTCTGCCATTAATGAAGCTATTTCACACTTAACCGAGATAATGACGGGACATAGGGGCTCTCAGGTTTAATTAAGGGTGAGTTATCTATCCCCATATACCCCCCCCCCCCCTCCCTAAAATAGATTTCATACCCTTCACCTCCAGCTATGGTTTGCCTGTCTGCTATACTGCCCTGCTGCGTGCAATAAAGAGGCTGAGAGGGCTCACCGCTTTGGCAGCAGGGCAGAGTTCTGAAGTAGGGGGCAGAAAAAACATATGGGACTGACAAGTAGAGAGAGATAGAGAGACAGACAGTTAAAGGTGAAAGCAAAATATACCTTCCCTCCTTCTTGCAGTCTCTTCTGAAAGTATACCACACAGTGCATAGCTGAATAAAGGTTGTAGGGGCTGCGTTTTGCACACAGACTCCCAGGTGCGATACATCAGATCAGTTTCAACACATTTCAGACTCGGCATTAAAACTTGCCTGGCAACCAGAGTGCTTGGGACTGCTGCTTGATTTCATAACTTTGTGTTCCTTATAGCAGGCCTCCAAAGAGCTGGTCATGCTCATATCAGGGGTGTGTTACCTGTTTGTGTGGTTCCTGAAGTTCTGTCAAAAAATGAGGATCTGTGATATATCATCCAAAAACACGCCTCATTAGTACCAATAACCTGTAATTCTCATAATGTGATTGTATCCTGTAATGTGATTGATTATGTAAAGATTAATCAACATACTCAATTAATTAAGGAAGCATCTGCATATCTTCATTCCCTTGAGTAGTGATATACTGTACTATCATAGGCATATTCTCATATCATAGACATATAATCTATAGTCTATATTATAGTATAGTCTATATTTACACAGGTGCAAAAAATAGCAGTTTTGCTCCCGTATGGTATGGTTCAGCTGTGAATCAGTTGGTGGAGGAGAGAATGTTCCAGGCTCGTCTGTGCAGCACAGTCAGACATCTTAATGTCTTCATGAGCTCTCTACCTCCCTCACAGCTCCAGCACAGACAACCCCCCCGACAGACACAGACACAGACACACACACACACACACCACACACACTGTACACACACACACACACACACACACACACACACACACACACACATTTCCTCCCCACCTCCCCCTCCATCACCACTCAGTCCACAGTTAAGATATCTTGTTGGTAGATAACAAGCTGCCTCAGTGGGGATTTTTCATAGCCCCTTTTTATTCCACCAGAGTCTCTCCATGTTGAAGAAGAGAAGGGGAAAGACAGACAGACAGAGAGAAAGAAAGAACGATAGAGTGTGAGAGAGAGAGGGGGGTGGAATAAAAAAAAAAAACTACTGTCAGTTACATTCTTTGCAGACCCATGGCTGTGTGAGCAGAGAGTGGGTAATGCTTAAGCCTTGTGCTGAAAACTGTCAATCAACCTCGTCCTTGTGCCTCCCCCTCAACAACTCGCGCCAGCACCTCCAGACAGGGCCTGCCAGCCCATAGAAACTCCTGTAGCTGAGCAGATGGCAGCTCCACTCACCAAAGACTGCACTACTACGGCTCCAGCTATCAGGCCATTGCTGCACAATCTCCATGATGTCCACCATAGCAGGAAAGGTCTGGATGAGCTTCTTGAGTTTTCTCACAGTGGGTCGGATAATAATGACTTCCTTCAAGTCAAAACATGAAGCATTTGTGCGTTGTCTACTCATCTAAACATTACTCTTTCAAGAACAGCTTCACTCCCTCAATATGTATATATATATATATAATTTTCTTTGGTATTACTTATTTACTTCTGGTTTAATTTCTTTATGGAATTGTCAAAACAACATCAAAAAATCTGAGACTAACACACACATAACCCAGATATTGCCTGCAGATATTTAAGGCAGATCGATGGCCTCATACTGTGACCCCTCTCTGACCTTGTCTCAAAGCTGCTCTGTTTCTGGGCCCCAGGAGACCAGATCATTGGGGAGAAACAGCCGACTCGCCCACCCCCCACCTGGGTCTAAACTGGCCCACCTGCAACCCTGGCCCCTTTGTTTACCTCCTCCTCCTCTTCCTCCTCTGATCTTCTTGTCCTTGTTCACCAGTGTTTAGGTAGTCTCCTGCCACCCCAAATCACCCCTCCCCCCCCACACACACACACACGCACACACCTCAGTGCTGCGCCGATTCCTCCCCTCAAACTACTGGGCTTACCTCTTTCTCCAAAATCCCGCTGGTAGATGACCCTCTCTCCTGACCTTCTGTTCAGTAAATGGATCGTTACAGTAATCTCCACTCGCTCTTTGCAGAAAGTACATATGTATTTAGATCTATATATATTTTTGTCCGAGCATTGCACTTCCACAAAGTGTTGTTTGTTGGCTATGTGCAGCCTGCAGGCTCCTGGAGGTGTAACGGCTAACGGTTGTCTCACCACGGAAATTTCAATATACTGGTGTCACTGGAGTGAGGGTACAACCAGAGTTGAATGACGCTGATGGTGTGACGTCTACTCACACCCACAATATGGTTCTGAATCTGGTGTGAACCACCTCCCAGTGGCTTGGGTTTGATTGAAGTTCTCCTAATTAAGTCACAAATCTCACCCCCCAAAAAAAGTCAAGGGTGGCGATAGCTGTTCAAGGAGTAAATTGGCTTAACTTTTCTCAGGTCTTCTCATTGAAGAACCACTTTTCTGTTCCTCCTCCTCAAACGTCCTTGGAGACATTTTCAAATGTTGCATTTTTAGTTGAAAGCAGACAAACACCAGATTAAACGAGGTTCCACGTGGGCCTCCTCATACTGCTGAGAATGGTGACAAACCCTTTTTGTCTGGCTCTTAATTAGAAACCATAACGCTGGCGCAGATGAGCTGGCCAGTTAATTATTTTGCAGAATAGATCTTAATCTTGGGGTCACTGCATTCACATAATTCTCTTTTTTATCTAATAAATCCGTTATGCTGCTATTAGCCTATTAAAGTCATTTGTCCATTAGCATGGTTGTATAACATGAACTACGGAACTGTGCTGTATTAAGCTGCATGTGGGCAGTCAGTATGCTTTTTAGAATCACTGTATGATCCACGTGTTCTAAACAACCCACTGGCTCTGCACATTTATCCTGCACTCTTAAAACGAATGTGTTGTCCCCTATCTGGACACAGAGATGTGTAAAAAAAAACACGCGAGTTGTGTTGTGTTATTTTCAACACATATTGTGCAACAAATAATAAAAGGAAACAACACAAACTGTGTTGTCCCTATATGGACACAGAGATGTTATCCTTGGGGTCAATTTGACCCCAAGCAACATTTAACATCATAAAATATATGGTTCACTTTTTTTTTTGCTTCATGTTTCATGACTTTTCCTCAATTGAAGGGTACAACAGAGTTAGCATGAAATTTGTACAATAATTTGTTTTCAATGTCCTGTACACATATTTTGTACATTGATGTTCCTTGGGGTCAGTTTGACCCCAGCTGTATGAAACATAGGATACATGAATATTTGACACATTATGGATATTATTATTTGAATAGTATGAGAACATATTGTTGTTATCATTATTACATACACAAGTACATATTACATATTTGTCATTTTGGCAGGACTGTATAAGTCAAAAGGGAAGCAACAGCAAGCCTTTGGGCTGCTGACACTGGATGGGCAATATTGCCAGCCAGGGTTCCAAGGTTCATAAAGGGGTGTGGGGGGTGGGGGGGTGGGATTGTTTTGTAGGGCTTTTGATGGTGGTTATTACACTCTTGTTAAGTACCTGTCACAAAAAAACTGGATAACAATATTAATTATAATCATTTTCTGAGGGTTTATTTAGCTGGGGTCAAATTGACCTCAAGGATAAAGAGTGTCGGTAAGATTTGAGGATAACACAAGGGTTAAAACCAACGCAAGTTGTGTTGTTTTCAAACATTTGTTTTAAGAGTGTGGAATGTAAGTCAAAGGGGAATGGCACCTTCTATGGATATAGAATAATTCATAAACATTGTCGACGTGTCTTGCACAGTTCACGCTGGACAGGTGAGGAGTTTCTGGCTGTGTTACATGGGGGGAATTAATCATGAAACAAGCCGTGCAAATCAACAAGCTGCCATGCTCTGTCATGAAAGATCTGGCACACACTAGGTGATGCACACAAGCGGCATGTTTGGATTGGCCTTGACCTTCAGGAAGCCTTTTTCCAAAAGTAACATAACATTTCTCACTGTGGCCCTGGAATGCTGAATAATCTATGAAGGTGCTCATATGATAAAGGGCTATTTCTCTGGAGCTTTGAATGTTGATCAAAAATGTCAAACTGATAAAATCATTCCTCTTTACTTATTTACCACATAGGAAAACAAAAGTGGTGGCAAAAAGTGAAATGCTTAGAATTACGATCCTAACATTTTCAATCAGTGGCTATCTCACTCTGCACAGTGTTAGTATATTATGCTGAAGGTCCGTCTCCATCAGTCACTCTTGCACAACATTGAGGCACAATCAATACAGCCTGAATGAAACTGCCCTCTCTGTCCAGTCACAGCCCTAAATCAATGGAGTGGTGGGGGAATCCCTCAAGGCTCCCTCACGGACGAAAGACTCCACAATCTGTACCACTGTGACACAGCTGGGGTGGAGAGGGCTAAGCAGGGGGCACCAACAGGCTGTCATGCCTTGTCATGGGGTTGACTCAGGGGCGGGCGGGATGCAAGGGGCCAGAGCTAAGTGACAGGCATCCAGGACACATCTCTGCCCTCGCCTCTGCCCCCCTGCCAACAGGCTACTGCTATCAACTACCATGGGCTGGAGACTGCACAAGGACCAAGTGTCCCTCTGCATATGCAGACGGAGACAACCTCTGTCCAAACAAATGACCTACCAGTCAAATCATGGGATCAATCAAATGTCCAGCCAATTCCCAACTCATCTGATCAGCTGACGCTGTGGATGCCAGACTGGTTCATAACTGAGCGAAAGGTCAAGCTGGTGTATAGATTGTGAGTAGACACCAGGCAGTGGAAGACTGCTATAGGATGCTTCAAGGACACATGTAGAGTGGACAAATGAAAAAATAAAATAAAATCAGCATTTCATGCAGTTTCACTCACCATGGATTTTTACCCATACTGATCAAAGCATATACTTGCTTTCTTCCTGTGCAAGTCCTCTCCTTGCTACTCTGTGGCTCTTTGCAAATGCCTGGTCTTTGCACACAGCCCATGTGTTCTGGTCTGTTCGGCATTTCCTGGGACCACATGTTTCCGTGCAGCACAGTTGCCGGGTGTTTAGCAGCGAGAGCTGCCAGGGCCTATCTGCAGAATTACCGCTGGAAACGGAGATAAGCCCCTCCAAAACGGAGAGAGATCGGCGGAGCCGACAGCGTCGCGAGGAGATTAGGAACACCCATCCTCAGAGCTGCGCCGGGCTTTTCATTTCTCCGAGCCTGCACAGTCCACTCCGGAGTCCCTCTCTCCCTCCAGCAATTTCACGTTTGTTGCGAGTTCCTTGGCCCCTGATTATTGTCGTCTGGGGTTGCCCGTTATCTTTTTTTGTTTGTTTTGGATGGAGGACAGTAGTGACTGGGCGTTGCAGGGGAGTCTTCTCTCCAAGCAACTGTAATTACATTACTGTAGTAGTGGGAAATACTGAAATCTTGTTTCATTCATAGCATGTTGTGTAAACATTCTTCTTCTTCTTATTATTATTATTACAGGTATCAGTTCTGCCTGTGGGATGAGATCGTTTAGAGAAAGCAGACTTTTGGGGGAGCCCAGTCTTTACCCAGATAGCAATTTCCTTTGGGACAGATCCGCATAAAAGCCTTTAGATCCGCCTGTAGCGGACATACGGTATCTGACTGTGGGCCAGATCTGCACCTGATAGAGGTTTCAGCTCTGCTAGCAATGCTGTTTTATCACCGGTTTACAGATTTGTCCCAGGTCCGATTTCCGCAACTCAACTGGAAGTCAGGAGATGCGTTTAAAATACAAAACACTGATTTGGCCCAAACCTGGATTACGGATATGAGCCGAAGGACCATTTTTTCACAGCAGACCCAGGTGGTAATGACATTAATTAAGGTGCTGATTCTGCTTTGACTGTCCTTTCCCTACTTCATTGTCAACTGGCTGCTAAAGAAAAAAAAGGTATTTTGGAATGGCACAAATTTAGAAACCATGGTGGTGCACTATGTTCCCATGGCCACTTCATTTCTACAGTAAGGCTGGAAAAGAAGATATAGTTGGCTCAATATTGATCATATGCTTGTTTCATTATTTTTATTATTACCTAGCAGTGGTAAAAGTAGTCAATTGTTGTTTGTGTCAGATCTAACAGTGCAGTAACAGACAACCCCATATTCTTGCCATGCATGAAGAAGTCCAAGCAGTAAGGTTAATCAAGGATCTTTGGTTTGCTCTCTATCAATCTTTTGACATGATTTGCCAGCCTGCGGTTGGACTAGGGCAGCCCAACTTTTCAAGGTAGGCTATCTGCTTTTTATCTCTGTTGGTTTATTCAGAGACAACAGGGACTGTTTGTGCAAGCAATAAAGAATAATTGAATGTTTTCAGAATGGACAGGGAGGTGGATTTTTGTTATCAACCTTATTATAAAGTATCAAAGGAGGTTCCTATGGTGATGTCTGGAGCTATGGAGAGGACAACATTACCAATATCTAACATGTACTTGTAAATTTGTTTTTCATGAGTAACAGATGGACAGACTACATCTCGCATATCATTGGACAATGAATACATTTTTAAACTAATGGCTATATCGAGCAGTAATTGAGTAATCACTGTCTTCACACTGTTCATAGGGAAATAACAAAGATGTCCACACTGTGCATTCCTCCGTAATTGTTGAAGAATTTCCTTATCTGAAAAGTGTTCCTCCAGGTGGCACTTCTCCTCTGGCCATGGCCTAATTAGCATTCTCCACACTGACACCTGCTGGATGCCAGCAGCTGGCATGGTGACCCAGGCCACCTGCCAACCGGGGGTTTAGCCAGAGTTAGCAGAGTCTCTCCTAGCTCTCCACACAACCTTGGGCTTTCCCCCTTCTCTCCAAACGTTGTACGGTAACGTGTGACATCTCCAGGAACTTTGATAGAAGTATTTTCAACTGATGTTATCACCACCAGTGTGCTTACCTTCCCAAAGACAAAGGAGTGGTTAATTGAGTCTTGGAGTCTTGGAGAGAGAAAGGGATGGACTTAGGGAAAGATACATCAAACATTACTTCAAAGAGGCCTGCCAGGCTTGTAGAACGGTCTTCTGAAATGCTTATCACATAGTAGTCTTTATTCCATATGTCACTTACACGTGCATGTCCCAAGCATATGATTATTCATGTCCCCTTGTGCATTTGTGGCATCTGAACACATTTGCAAACTCTGATATGTCTAGTGACACATTTGAGTTCATACAACTTCAACACTGATATGGCTATGGCTATATATGATGTGGTTATATTCTTCAATATAGGACATAACTGCATGATCCCACTTCTGAAGGCAGTGCAAAACACTCCCACCAGAGGTAACTTTCATTGTGTGTCTTCATAACTATATCTTAAATTTGATGTGCATAGCTTATTATGAAGGTCTGCTGTTTAAGGTTATGGCAAGGTAAAACATCATACAATAACTTGCTATCACATAGAAAACTTATCAGGGTTCCGTTTGGTATTTTGATGTCTAAAAGAATACGTAGATAGTACTGTAAGAAAATATATTGTGTTCTTCTCTTTGAATATGATGAATAAGTACAGGCAAACGTTGCTATAGTTTTGCTTAAAGCCGGCCTTCTGTTTTTATTTGGGTATATGTATTACTGACGGACCTATTCTTTGTGTGCCATTTGAAAAGCTTCTGATGTGTGTGGAGTGTTGTCTTAAAAGAGCAAATGCTTTCTCCAAAGTTCACGAGTCGGGTGTCTGGAACCCTCATCTCCCCCCGTTTCTCAGACCATCACAACAGTCATGTCCCTAGGGGGACCTGTCAAGTGAGACTGCCCTGTCAGAGGACAAGGTCGAGAGGAGCAACACAAGCACAGACTGTCAAGGAAAGGGAAAACACACACATACACACACACACACACACACACACACACAAGAGGCAGCACTCCAAACACAGGAGGCAGCTGTGTATACGCTGCAGACCATAGCCTTCATAGGAGCAGCACTGTCAAACATTTAAAAGGGGTAGTCACCGTATAAAAGTGGAAGACCTGTTGAGGTGCGCTTTTCCATTCTTGCTGTGTTTACAGCTTTTTAAGGGCTTATTCACAACAACAACAACAACAACAAAACAAAATAAAAAACAACTGTCTGGAATATTTGTCAGACTCAATTCTGAAGGTTTATGGTACTACAAAAATAACCACAGTTGACAAATACAAAATTTTACTTTAAATATAGACTTTACAGCTAACCAAATAAATGTAACTCATACTGACTAACGTCCATTCTGCTAGTTATGTGAGCTAATATTATCAGTCACAACGTACAATCTTACACCTGCAGAGCCAACTTTATATCACTGTCGTGTTGCCTGTTACCAAGTTAAAAAAACATGTTGCCTAAAGTTTTCAAAGGTTGACTCACTGGGTCCTACCATCTGTTGGCCTATTAATATCTAACAAACACTGTCATCTGAGTGCTTCCCCTGTCTGTTGCATTTCTCATTATAACATTTCTAAATGAGTTTATCAAACTCAGAGAAGATTCTTTTGCCAGACACACGGCCTTAAACACAACATTGACTAGTAACATTGCTAAGGTGTTGCTTTCTGTTATAAATTTAACTTTCTACCCTTTGATAGACACTCATGCTTACAGATCATACAGACCATTTGTAGGTCATTACCAGACCATGTATGGGCTGTTTTGACAATGCATGTTGAATATTTGGCCTATAAGTGCCATAAACGAAAAGCTCATATTTATCCTGCAGCTTTATCATAAAATAATTGTATATAATAGAACAGAATGCTTCCCCATCTTTTCTCCTTTTGGATACTGAATAAGAGGTGGCTAGGAGAAACTGGACATTGACAGTAACAGGTCTACAAATAGCCACAATACAAACCTATAAGGCGATATATACTGTATACAAATTTTCAACAACAAAAAAATTGGCAAACTGTCATTTTTATAATGCTTACATTTTAAAATGCCTCCGTTACTATGGACACTCACCGTGATGATACTCAGAACTCAAAATCACATGCAATATTCAGACAGCCTGGGTATCCTCTTTGAACTTTGTGTTCTGCATTGTTAGACAACTGTTGCCACTCATCACAGAGTCCTGGCACACTATTTGTTTGTGCCCTCAGATGTGGCAGAGTTGACACAATCAGGGGAACCACAGCTGAATCTATTTCACTCCGAGGTTGCCATGGCACCACTCCAGTGGAGCCCTGTCATGTTTTAAGTTGGCATTGCAATCGATGAGGAGAGGTGATTTCTCCACACCCCCAGTCGCCTGCCACTGAATCATTTTGTGTTCCCCATAAATAGGGCTCACTCTGTTCAACCGGCCGAAATAAACAACCACCAGGTTTGACACCAACTCCAGGTTTGTGAGCACATTTTTTTTTTCTCATTAAGCATTTAAGGGGAAACTCTGCCCAAAGCATGGGTTGGGGACCTTTGAAACACATTAGTCAAGTAGTAAACATGTTTTGAATGGCACAAGTAAACTAGATTTCAGGCTAGAACACAGTAATTATTTCAGAATAAAAGTCTTCTGGAATTTGCTCCATAAAACACATCAAATCAAAACACCAACCCTATAAACATTTATATCCCTACTACATCTTTCCTTATATTTCCCCCTCAACTAGATTCCGGAAAGTTTTAAGCGTTTACCAGAGTCCTCTCTCCATCCCCATCTGAGTCAGCCCTTCAGTAGCCTTTAACATTGTACAGTGCTGCGCTAGTAACAAAGAGAGCGGCAGCCCCAACCATTAATCATCCTGACATGTCTTTTGTTGTCAGTTAGCAGCTGTGAGTGGAGGAACATTACTCTTCTGTGCTGGGCCACAGCAGCACCCCTTTTCACCCGGAATCGGAACTGGAGGCTCCAAACTTTCCCTTGCTTATCAGCTGCTAATTTAACCACTCAGCTGGCGAGAAAGGGAACCAGTGTGTGTGTGTAGTGTATGTGTGTTGGAGAGAGAGAAAGAAAGTGAGAGTCCATTCTCTTCTTCTTGGCAGTGATGTTATAATGTTAGCCCTCTGGCAAGCTCTGCTCGCTGTCTGTGTTTGAAAGACCGTGATTAAAAGCACAACATGCAGTTTGGGGCTTGCAGTGATTCTTAATGCAAATGTCCACCTGTACCAGCTATTTACAGTGGTCTCTCAGATTTCCACTGACTCAAGCATTGAAATGATGCTGTGATTATTGTTATCTATTTAACCAAGGTCTATGTAAGGAGGTTTTAGGCAACTCACAGTGCCAATAAAGCCTTGCACCTGAGCATTACAATGTCTATTACTTTGTTAGTCCAACTCCTTGATGACTTCTTCCTCTTGTATTTCATTATTCAGACAGGAGTTTTATTCAATCAATTATTGTCTTTGGAGTATTCAAATAGAAAGCAGCATGACTCTCTCTGAGCATTCTCCTTTCTGGGCTCTCAGTAGCTCCTGACAGTCCCTTAGCATGTATGAATGACAGACAGGCTACACCTGGCATGGAACTAATGTGCTCCGTTCGTGGAATGTATCATGTTGAGTGTATTAGCTTCAAGCTTCCACTATAATCAATGGAACTGGTTACACCAGAGGTGATAGCAGCATCTTCATTTAAAACGTCTTCTAAAACAATTTTAACGCTTTGTGAACAGAAAGTTTCAGTTGCATGCCCGGTGTAGCCCGCTTGTAAAAGGGTAATATCAGGTTGCACTCTTAAAATACTCAGACACTCAGACAGCTGGAAGCTGTGAGCTGTAATATGCCATTGCCGAATCCCTTCCTACCTGGTGTTGACGTAGGGCCTATGCGATCTAGTGTGATTAAAATGGTAGCCTAAGAGCAATTGCATTTTAAGGCATGGAATTGTAGCATTACCAAACTTGCTAGCCTAGAAATCTAGACGCGCCCCTAGCGGCCGCAAATTACATTTGCTGCCAGGGCTAGTCTAGCAACTCTCCGTTGGCTTGTGAGCTCCAGAAATCGAAACTTAATCAGGCCAATGAAATCGTGTATAGAGTCGTTAGGTGGGCTTAACATAATGATTGATGGCAGAGTTGCAACGGTTTGGCTTGAATTTCCTGCTACTTAAAAACAAATAAGATGGATGTTGCTGCTGGCGAACAGTGTGACACGAGTTAAGCTTTTATTAAGTAGGCAAACGTTTGAACTAGCCAACTAGCTCCGCTGGTGGGAAACGCATGGGACTCATAGCGCTGCCGCTGTCCTATTGCGTGCAGAGGGAATTTGAAAGACAACTGATTATCCCGCCCTTCGGACAGAGGACTGCGAACGGTGAGTGCCCAGACCCTACATTTTAATGTGGGTCTGGCTCGTCAGGCTACAAACTTGCATGACTAGCGTGAACTGCCAAACTTGATAGTTGACTAGAAGGCTAATTGGCTATTAGAAAGTTTACAAGCTAGTTAGTGATAGTTGTTCAATAGTAGGCTAGATAAAGTAGAAACAAGGTATTTAGTCACATAGCCTACACTTCCTGTAAAAAAAAACATCTCTCCTAAAATTACTGTTTGTTGTGTATGAATAAATTATTTCCATTAGCAGAGATGGAAATTACATTTGACTTTCTCTTCATATCCATGGTCACTTACGAAATAAATAAATATGAAAACAATTATTAATAGGCTACTAAATGAGTTTTAGAGCTAAAATTGTTAGTTTTTTCAGCTGTTTGCAGTTGATTCCATTCTTGCGAAGCCTGCCTCCAGGCTCAACCGTCGTCCTACTATCATTGTTATAGTTACCATTCATAAGCATTGATATGGAACGGCGATTAAACCTTTTTTTACCAGATCTACTTCATAGGTGTAGTATATCACTTTTTAAACGACACCCTTTTCAACCTAGACCATGGTATATGTATTAATAATGAATTACACTTCACTTATTCACTTACGTATCTACATAACTGTGACATGACACTGTAATAAACGTGTCATAAACATTATAAACAACATAACAACATATGGCATAACGCTTCTGTCATTAAGTGTCATTCGGTTTTTGTCATGACAAGTTAGGGTTAGGGTTCATGTGTCATAACAGTGTCATGTCATGTCACTCTTATGTAGATACCTTCAAGTGTTACTTAATAATGTTTATTGCCTATATTTAAAAGGGTCACAACCTCACCTATTGCCACCATTTGTCAACTATATACATGTAGGTTGCCTACAACACCCTGTATACAGTTTTAGATTTGAAGAAATCCACTGACTTGTGTAGGTTGTGACATTTATGCAGGGTGAAAGTATAGCGGACTACCATGCTTGTTGAACATTGACACTAAAGGAGCACCTAGTATGCTCACTGCAAAGTGACGACAAGGGGTCCTAGCCAAAGCATACATGAGGAGTAAAACTGGCATAAAACTCCATAATGCACCTTTAAGTTTGGCTTTTTGACAGTACAAGATCAATTTAATATTCTGTAGGTTTAATATAAACAACCCTCCAAAAGGTGATGAAAGACATTGAGTGGTGCTGAAAGACTCAGTGCAGTGGTGATGGCACTTCACTGAAAGGAACGGTTTTGCATTTTTTGGATGACACATGCCATCCATGTGACAAGCCTACTGACAGCCCACTCAAGCTAGTTTTCGGCTGACTGAGAGTTGTTTTGGCTTGACCGGCAAAGATCTCTGAAGGGTAAAGTTGGATTCCTTTTTTTTTACTTGTTATGTTAGTGCCATTTTTGAGACTACATGCTCACTGGATTTTAGCACAGCCCTTTCATTTGTGGCATCAGCACTGTGAAATTCAATATGAAATAGTTTTCCTACCAGTATGAGTCAC
Organism: Alosa sapidissima; assembly: GCF_018492685.1. Taxonomy (NCBI): domain Eukaryota; kingdom Metazoa; phylum Chordata; class Actinopteri; order Clupeiformes; family Clupeidae; genus Alosa; species Alosa sapidissima. The sequence goes on from NC_055960.1 coordinate 19,721,220, forward strand.
ACGGAGGGCCAACAACTAAATGTCTCCCATCCCCCAAATTATATAAAGGTCTTCACTGCAATCTGCACAATGGACCAGTGCAAATTTCGAGTAAAGAACCCAATTTTACTGCAAATACAGATGTGTTTCCCTTACTGCAAAAGGAGCTTTAATAGCTTGCTAATGGGATTTTTCTTCCAGCCTTATTTTCCCCAAGCGTAATTCTCCTGTGGAATAAGGAAAATTACAATTTTTTCCTAACATGGAATGAATGAGGGACTAAATAAGTAACGTTTAATACACCCAAATAAAAAATTGTCATTCTGCAGTCAGACGAAGATTAGTCTGGGTGAGGCGCGAGTGTGGCATTAGCCGGGCATGCGGGTGGGAGCTGAATGAGGGGGCCACAACGTGATTCTGAGCTCCAGGATCCGGCTTTTGAGCAAGCATTTCGGTGAACTCTCGCTCAACCCAGCCTCCCACCACGCACTCTGTCGGCTCCCTTACAGGGGCGCTTTTGAAAGTGACAAAAAAGCTGTGCTGCGCTGGTGACAGTACCACCCCCAACCCCCTCACCCCACCCCAACACTACCGACACAACCCCGCTCCTGCTCCCTTCTCTGTCTCTCTTCCCACTCCACCTCTTTATCATACCCCCGCTGTCCCAAAATACCTCAGTAAGAAGCACGACTTTTTTTTTCTGAAACAAAGATGTGGAAGATGCACAGTTCTGCTGCTGTCAGCTTGCTGAGGATGCCCTAATGAAGCTCAGTTTCCTCCATACTCTGCCTGACACTTGACATGTTCCACTATTCAGCTATATTGCTGACCACTTATGTCACTGAGTTGACCAATGTCATCACTGTGATGGCTCATAACACACCTTGTAGGCTAATGCTAGTCCAGCTTGGAAATTGGAAAGGACAGCTAGATTTCAGTGCAGAGAATGAAGCACAGTTGCTACTGTGTCTGTGTAGAGCCTCAAGAGGTAGACTATGTGTAGAATTACAGTTGTCTTGCGTTGTCCTGAATGTACAAGTATGTCCACGATGGCACTCCTTCGTTGACCTGCATGTTTCTGACACAGCACCTGTTGAAGTACAATGCAGTACGGTCCGAAGCATAGACAGAGCTCGCTGGTTGGCATGGTAATTTCAGTGTGCAACACAGACCATCATTGACATTTTCTCAATAGGAGTATTCCTTCACACTCTGTTGCTATTTCGAGGTCATTTTTGAATATTTCAAACTAAGTCCTACACATGCACTTAAAATGTGTGAAAGGTATCACTGTTTTTATCTTGGTGCCAGTCTGATATTGAAATATAGCTATTTAAGCAATGGTAATAGAAACATGACACATGATAGTAATGGTAATTATATTCGAAAGATTATGAAACACGGGAGGAGATTCCACAGTTCCAGATTCTCACTGTTAGGATACCAAATGATAGGCTAAAAACATCCTATTCACTGAATGACCCTCCATAAAAAATGTACTCAGCACCTCAGAAGGTGCTTATCATCATTAATCTTCTGGTGTAAACAAGCATCACAAAAAAACAACGTAATTATAAAACCGGTGGCAAAATATTTAGATTGCTCAAAGTAGCAGCAAGCACCTCAGAGTGACACAGATGCTCCCCAGACTGGAAATGAGTTCTTAATTGCTCCTGTTTGGCAAAACAAAAACATCATTCCTCCTGGCCTGCTTAATCACCCTGACCTCAGTATTGATGAGCCCATGGGTTTAAGATCCTCTCACGATCTCTGCAATGAGAGGATCATGCTGAGTGCATCGAGGCAGCCTCAAAAATGCCTGCTAAAAATTCTCTTTGGGCTACCCTGCCACTTTTATACTTCTCCCCCACTGATACTGGAAAGGGGTAAGAAAGGGAAATATGCATTTACATAAACCATAGACAAAGAGACTATTTTATGACGAGATGATTTGCGGAGGCCATCATCCAGCAGAAATACTGTTGCCTTTTCTCACTGTTATGAAATAAGAGGTTGTTAGTTGGGAGGGAAAAAAATCACCTCCCTGAAGTTCGCCAGTGTTATGTTCTTCGAGAACGAATGAGCAATTATGACGACCAAGGTTACTTTGATAAATATATTATATGGACGGTGCTATGTATCAGCCCAGACAGAGACTAATGGGGATTAATGGCAGGCAGACTTTGAGACACTGTATAAACTGTGAAATTGCCTTTTAACACTTTATTGGAGATTTATGAATGTCATGAATGGACTGTATGAAGTCTAGACTTAATGTTACTACATTGCCAACACATTTTTTGGAGGCTCTTTCACCATTGAGGCTCTTTCCCCATTGATCTGACCAGTTGTGCCTTGGATGTTATTGGCACCTTCGTTTGAAATTGAATCACCTCAGTTTTTGAACTCACTTTTGAAGTTGAAATATTTTTTTTTCTCAAACTGAATCAGAGAAATTGCTCTGTAAAATTGCTCTCTATACCCAGTAGGAGTAACACACACACTGGCAATACACATAATATTTTTTAAAACGTGTATTTTTAATAATAGTATTTTTTTATTATTTGATTTGATTTATTTTGGATTTGACAGACAACATAATCCAAAGGATAACATGTTAAAGTGCAAACACTTATTTCCAACATGGTCTTTGGTGTTAAACTTATTAAAGTTCCCAAAAGTCCATTTTAGTATGCTGCATACAACCACAGACAAAGGTGAGATGCACATTTGCACGTTGTATCTTTTAGGCCATTTACAAATATTTACAGATGGCTGAGATTAGTCATTTGCAGAGCTTTGCTGAACATAACCAATTTACAAAGTATATGAGTAAAAAGGGCTCATTCATCAACTGCTCTTGGCACTTTCACGCAAGGAGGCATCTTGTAGTTTACTGGAGATAAGGAAATCTTTCACTATCTCCAGAGAGAGAGATAGAGAGGGGGGGTGATGCAGAGAGTTTATCCACCCTTGATTGATCCAATCAAGCCACTACCGGACCCTCTGCATACCCAGCCACTCACTACTACATCTTAATAGGAAAGGAATGAGTCTCAGTCAGACTGCCCCTCAGCTCTGAAAATAATTGGCTGGCATTTATGCAGATATTCACAGTTGGCAAAAATGGATTGTAAAGGTAATGCTGGAACATTTTCTGAATGTTTTAATTTTGCTCAGGCCAGACAGTATGTTAACTATAAAACAAACATACTGTAAGGCCTTCAATCTTGTGTTCCTGTGTGACAACTATCCTTGTTTGACAGGCCTGGTGCTGCTATAGTTATTCTTAGCTAGAGGATATACCAGGAGGGATGTTTAAATTCCACAGGAACCCAAGAGACTTTGATTCCAGAAGGAGAACTAAAATACACAGTGACATACAAAGCTGCCATATGTCAGACATTGAGCATGCATCCTCTACTGAAATTGCCAAATGTTGTGTTGATATCAGTATGATACTGGTCATATCATACACAGATCTCTCTAGTCTGTAGAAAGCAAAGAGATGGTTTAGGGGCTTGATTCATAGGAATATCATCTACTGAGTAGCAGCTAAATGGATTTATGAGTTGTGTGTCTACTTAGTTTTAATATGGCACTTGGATAAAGGAGACAAGTCATGCAACGTGTTCTATTAAAATCAAGACAGATCCATTCACAGAACAAACTGAAGGTCCATAAATGAGCCATTATACTGAAATATGCAATAATTTGCATGCATTTCAAGTACGGAAACCTTAAAAAGTGGACAAAAAACTGGACAAAGTTCAGAATTATTATTTTATCTTATTCATGAATAATTACGGAGCCTAGGAGGTGTCATTGCAAGATATTTTTGTATATCGAGAGAATACTGTGTCTGTGTAGAGCCTCAAGAGGTAGGCTATGTGTAGAATTACAGTTGTCTTACGTTGTCCTGAATGTACAACTATGTCCACGATGGCACTCCTTCGTTGACCTGCACGTTTCTGACACAGCACCTGTTGAAGTACAATGCAATATGGTCTGAAGCATAGACAGAGGGTTCCGTAAAAAGTGATATGTACAGTAGTGCAATGCGGTAAAGGCATTTTTAACCCTTAAATGTGAAATCAATCATTATGTTAAGCCCACCTAACAACTCTATACACGATTTTATTGGCCTGATTAAGTTTCGATTTCTGGAGCTCACAAGCCAACGGAGAGTTGCTAGACTAGGCTGCCGCTAGGGGCGCGTCTAGATTTCTAGGCTATCGTCATTTATATTAACGAGAATGATATTTGTTTATAGTTATCGTTATCGTTCTTGGTGTGAATGACCTTTTATAGATAGATCTCTCTAGGGCTCTGGGTTCATAGAGACCCGAAGTGTGATGTAGCGTTTCCATGACGGCAGAATCACTGGATCTAAACAAACTTTCAAAGTGGCTTAAATAGCATTGAATGTAGACATGTGGCATCATTTCTAGATAATAAATTGTAATTTATTGTAATTATGTAGGCTATAGCCATTTAAACGTGCTTTACCTGCTAGGCAGCAGCTTAGCCACATAACACGGATTCTCTGGCAGGTGTAATAGTAAGAAACAAAATTCCAGTGGATATTTCACGTCTTCTCAAAGACTGGCGGCTGTTAAGAGTGACGTTTTTTGCCAAAAAAATAAAGCCAAAACACGTCTGTGAATTTAAGGATTTTAACCGCATGCTGTGAAGTTACATGCAGGTAGGGTTACCACACGTTCTAGTTTTCCCGGGATTGTTCTCTTTTTTTAATGTCTGTCCCAGAAAATTGATAATCTTTCCCGGGACACCAAATGTCCCGTTTTTTGGTGCAAAGGCACTTCTATTTTTTAAAGTATTCCCTAGTTTCACTTTCAATAAAACCTACGTTCTGCTCCTCCTAGCCTACTATTTTTTTTTAAGTTATCTTGATTGTATCCTGCTGCCGGAGGCAGGCATGCGCTTGATCGCTTGATTGGTTGTAATAGACCTCTGAAGTTCGCCTACAAAAAAGAACCATAACGGCCATCTTTGCCCATTTAAGGAGATCTGGTTGTTAATTGAAGCTAACTACCTATGGCAAGTTGCATTGCAAGTTAGCTCTGGGGTAGCAATAATCTAAGTGTGCAGCCTTCACGTACCGAAGATCACAGTATCCACTCGAAGGCAGAGGACAAAAGTGTGTTCAGGAAAACGTCTGCATTTCAGACTTTTTCCTCGCCGCGAGAGTTTAAAAAATGCGATAATTCAAAATCCCCATGTTATTTTCCCATAGGAAAAATCGCCAGATACCGGATGTCAAAGATGGCTGCTTTTTTGTAGGCGAACTTCAGAGGTCTATGCAGACCTGCGAAACGAAAGTTTACCTTAACCATCAGCATCACCTAACAACTACTGGCCGCGCGCAGCAAGCATGTCCAAGAGAGTGAGTGCGTGCGGGTAAGCAACAGATTGGAGAGGGTAGCCTAGTACAAAAAAAAAAAAAATTCGGTTCGATTTGGTTTGATAAAATGGGGCGCGAGACGGAGGAGGATATAGGCCTACAAACAAAGTCAGGGCCAGCGGCGAAGAAAAAGAAATACATAGTAGGCCAACACAACGCCGACAGGGTGAAAATGGGTAACTTTTCGGAGTGGGTAAGCTAACAACTTAATATTATGAATAGTATTGTTAATGTTTTATGGATTAGCCTTATATCTTAAGAGCTGGTGAATGGGCATTATAAGAACCGTTTAGACTCAACAACCTTAAAGTGACAATGAATGCACCATTTATAGTTTGCAGCATTTGTTAAAAAAATATTATTTAAAACTAGTAATAGGCATAATTAAAGGCATTTAACATTATTTAAAATCATAACTTTTTTTCCCCCGGATTTTCACAAATCAAATGTGGCAACCCTACATGCAGGTCTCTTTTTTTTTATTGTGTTGGTATGAATATATGTTGTAATACGTGATTCCTACAGTGTAAAAAAAATATACTAATGTCTTAGAAATGTTGTAAAATGATTGAAATATATTAAGAAAGCCACCGCTATGGTGATTTCTAATGGTACACGTAGATTGATTTGTTTAGATCCAGTGAAATCGCTGCCTTGACAACGCTACGTCATGGCTTCGGGCTACTCTATTAAATTCAACATATAATTTTAGAACCTTGAATTGTTGCGGAACGGAATCTTATGTTAGAATGTTCAAAAAACCACACCCTTAAAGGAGAATTCCGGTGTGATATTGACCTAAAGTGTATTGAAACATGATACCGAGTGTGAACGTATGTCTCATAGCCCATCTCGGCTTGTCCCCTGCACTCCAAAATCTGGCGCTAGTTGGCCGATGCTACCAACAGCTTTTTCAATAGTGGTGCTTCGGCATCGGGCTAGCCATGCAAATAAATCACTGTTTTACACCCATTTACGAGGCTCAATGTATCTCCACACTTCATTGGTAGACTTCCGAGGGCCCTGACATTTAAAACGAGACATTGAGAACTTTGAAAAAGCACTGGTCGTTTACTTACAAGACGATTTATACAGACAGTATCTTCACGAAGTTTAGCGTTTGCAGCCATCTTGAATTTAGTCACGATAAGTCGAGCAACAAGTAAGAATGAACAGGTATGATAAGGGATCAGATTCCAAAAATAATTCAGTGGAAATGCATGTGGCGCTTCGGACTTGTAACCGGAGGGTTGCCGGTTCGAACACCGACCAGTAGGCACGGCTGAAGTGCCCTTGAGCAAGGCACCTAACACCTCACTGCTCCCCGAGCGCCGCTGTTGTTCCCTCACGGGATCAAAAGAGTATATATACTATACTTATACTATATATTGTATTTTCCCCATGTATTTCAAAACCACAGCTTCCTTGACATTTCCAGCTGGCTTTGCCCTAAAAAATCACATTTGTGTTTTAAGTATATATACTCTTTTGATCCCGTGAGGGAAATTTGGTCTCTGCATTTATCCCAATCCGTGAATTAGTGAAACACACACAGCACACAGTGTACACACAGTGAGGTGAAGCACACACACTAATCCCGGCGCAGTGAGCTGCCTGCCAGCGCTCGGGGAGCAGTGAGGTCCGAAGTGCTAACCAGTAGGCCACGGCTGCCCCTTTTATGTATAATATAGCGTACACTATCTTAACTTGATTGAACGGAGGAAATTGTCAGTACATGTGCTTGTTGGTCACATGGTGACCTGTGCATAACTTACAGCTAAAGTGTGCAAAATTAGATTTATGAGCGTCTATTGCAATAGGCATCAATCCATTATTGTTTAAGAAGCTTTCCATTTATTGCTATGAGATTTAATTTTCAGTTGTCAGATGTGGTAGGGACATGTCAAAGGTCACTCAAGTTAATTCTTGCTAATGTTCGATTGATTTATCACTTCTGCACATCATGTTAATATAAATATATTCACTGGCTAGGTTTCTATGTATTTTTCATAGTTATTACATTTTATAGAGCATTGGCCACCACTAATGCCATTCAGCTCCCTTTCCATGAGAAAATGCATTTATGGAAGGAGGGTGACTGAAGCATTTTTACCTGGAGACTCAGTATACATATGCTTAAATGCTAGGCATGAGTAGAGCATGATTAATGATGTTGCCAAACTGACATCAGTGTGGTCTAAGATTCCTCACTGATATTCCACTTGCTCAGTGTACTGTCTGGTATATGTTGTCATTCTGTCAATCTCGTGTGAGAAATGGTTTTGCCTGTACCCACAACTATAAGCAGGGATGGATTACTAAATGGGCCTACCGGGTCCAAGGGCTCAGGGGGCCCTGAAGTTCAAGTCATTACTATGTTCTCCACCCCTGCTATCTAAATAGGGCCCCTCAGTCAAATAAGATGGGTTATGTTGTGATATGTCATAGGGCCCCTCAATCATATATGATTTCTGTTATTCACCCTTGATATTTGAATGGGGCCCCCAGTCAAATAACACAGATCACACTATGTGTGATAATCATGCTTGTAATTGCCATCTTTTTTCACAGCAAGATGCCTTGAATCTGTTGATGGTTATCTCAATCTGTATGTCTTAATCTGTCCATTTCTTTCTACAAAACTTACATAGCATAATTTATGGGAGTCTTACAGGGGCTGGGGGTGCATGGCCCTGGACCCCCCTACCATTGCTGTGTTATTAACTTCCTCAGTTGGGAAGGGGGGGCAATTTGTGCCCAGAGGCCAGTGGCTCAAAATCCATCCATGACTATAAGGCAAATAAATGAAGATATATTCTGCTATTACTGGGAATAGCTTTGCCATAATTGGACTTAATGTACTGTAGCTCATATTCAAATGAATAATACAAAATACAACAAAATACTGTTATGTGAGACATTTGTCATATTGGTTTACATGTCTCATATTAAATATGTATGTCACCATTAATGACATAGTAATTATATTATATGGTACATATAGCTGTCACTATTTACCCTTGCATAATGTGTCTGAATGGTTTGACCTGCTATTTTGATGTGTAGATATATGAAAAGTGTATTTTAAGAGACAATATGACTTAACTGCTTCCATGTAACATAGAGGGAAAAATTACATGATGGACTCTCCTGCTTACGTAAGACAGTCACAGCTGAAATAGCTGTGGGACTTGACAATGTGATTACCTAAACATCAGAAAAGGCATCTTGCCACAGCAAAAGTGATTTATTGCCGCGTAACGAGTTGGCAAGTGCTTTCCCCACTCATTCAGCCTCTGCAGTGGCAATTTGAACTGTGTTTGACCTGTCCGCACTGTCCTCAGCCTGCCTGCAAACTGAACCCTCCAGATCTCCTCTGAGGGGATGAAAGGCGGGCAGCTCTCAGCACTAAAACCCTTTGCCTGGGTGTTGGGCCCCACACTCTCCCCTCCTCTCTGCCTGTGCTCTCTCTCTCTCTCGCTCACGCTCTTGTTCGCAGATCCATCTGGTGTGTCCGGCGGCAGACGGCATGGTACCCCGCGGCCAAATCCTGTCTTGGTTAGCAGCGCTGGGCCAGCCGCAGCTTCAGCTCACCTGACTCGCAGGTTTGTCTGCGCTGGGGGCAATTAATCCAAGTGGATCTAAACCGATTGGCAAGCACAGAGCTGTTGCACGGGCAACAAACGACGCCGACACAGTAGCACTCTCACACTGCACATGATGAGTGATAATAAAGGCTGTTAGAGGGCTGATTAAAATGTCCCAGGCTTGATTTGTACAATTTAATTTCCCAGCATTGCTGTTCCAAAATAAGCTAATCAAAACATGCCTCAAGCTTCATTACACAGCATAGTGTTTGTGAAATACAAGACTGATTGAAAATAATAATAAGAGAATGATAATAATTTCATAACGGTAATGGTTTGATGGTTAGTGTAGCCTAATAATTCCGGAAAATGCCTAGAATTCTGGATAAACAACGTTGACATGCTTTCTCTTGCTTCACACACTTTTACTGCAACAAATTACATCATCTCTGTGTCCGCAACAAAGAGAGAGCGAGAGAGAGAGAGAGAGAGAGTAAAAGGTAGTAGATCCGTCATGAACAAATGGAACATGCAGACCATGTTGGGCGAGTGAATAAAGTGAAGCCTGTTATGCTAAATGACTGTGTCATCGCCACTCTATATTTAGCTGAGGCACAATGGCCGACTTCTGCCTAGTGACCCTGCCATCTGCCATCACGCAGAGACACAAAATGGCAACCCAGAGGTAGCCAGGCAGGTAATTCAAGGTTACTGCCAGCCAACTGCTTCCCTCTGACCCCCGTCACGCACAGATACACTCCCAGCACAGTCGTTCCGAATGGTCCCTTTCCATCTCCCCACCACCTCAGGGCACTGCCGCACCTCTCGTGGGGTAGTCGCACGCCCCCGTGTTGGGTGGCGACTCGCTCACCACCGCCATGAGGAAACAACACGTTCTGGGATCCAGGAGGGTGACGAAACGAGAGCCAACCACACGACTGGTGCGAACAAGCCAATCTGTACGGCGGGTCGCTCAGTGTCTCCCTCCATACAGCCTGAGTTGCAATAATGTCTCTGCTTTTCAACTGCCTCTATCCACCTCTCGAAATTCCTTTAAAGTATCAAAAGGTCCAGCTGTCGGAGACTAGATGCAGTTTTTGACATGAAAGGTTTTGCAAGATGGAGGGAAGCTGTTATTACTAGAAACGCTAAATGGGACATATCCAGTCCCGTATAGCATAAGGATGCACAGGCAATGCCTCAGCCCTCTGACAGTGATGATAGGGGAGGCCGAGAGAAGCATAGCCACGCATGACTACATGTAATGGCTGTGTAATACAACTATAGAGCTCGGTGCTCAGTTCAGATGTCCAGAGTCCATTTTGCCGCCCACATCTACTTGTTTTTCAAGCCTTGCTAAAGCTTTTCTCCTTATAGTCTGTGATTGCTGATTACTTCACCTCTCTGTGTTGTAGATAATCTTTGAATCTGTGGAAATTACAGCCAAGCACAGATCACTCAAAACAAAGATGTCTAATTCAGACAGACAGATGAAATGCCCCTGATTATAATGAGTGTGTGTGTGTCTGTGTATGGTTGAATGTCTGAGTGTGTGTGGGAATGGGACTGTATGTGTGTGTGTGTGTGTGTGCGTATGTTTGTGTGTGTGTGTGTGTGTGTGTGTGTGTGTGTGTGTGTGCGTGCGTGCGTGCATTCCATATGTGTGTTAAGAGCCATAGCAGACATATGTCTCGTCCTGATTATGAGCCGTCTCTGCTTCCTCCCGCACGCACACCCACCAGCTCTCAATGAGGCATCACATCCCATTCTCCTCACAGAGAGGCTGAGACGGAACAGATACGCTGGTGTTTTTGTTTGAGCCGCCAGCAGGCGAAAACTTTGAAGGGGGGGGGGGGGGGGGAATCCGAGTGAAGGAGGTGTCATCACCGCTGGCTGTGTCGGTCGCACACAGGAGAGAGGTACAAGCTCTGAACGTCACGCTCCTTTCTCTCGGGGATTAGCTCCTAAAGAGCCGAGGGAAGAGCTCCCGGATTCAAACACAAGCCCATCTCCACCCCCGGCCAACCTTTTCTATTTTCCTCTAAACACCAAAGCTGTAACTACAAGCAGGGAGAAAGAGTTGGAAAATGATGCCATTGTTGCGATAAATGTCCAGAGATGCAATGAAGGAATTAAGTGATGCATGATATTGGCAACAACTCCGAATTCCAAATCACTACCTAACAGTCAGGGATGCAACAGACAGGAGTGTTTAAAATCTGTCTAGAAAGTTCTGAAGTAGTTTCTTCAAAGGCCCTGAAGTTTAGACCTGTTGTCAAGCCATAGGAATCATGGATTAGGCTCAATCAGTGCTTGGTGAGGTTTCCTGAATTCTCGCTTCGAAAGAACAGTCGGCTCAGAAGATTCTCTCATATTTCAACGAAATCTCATTATCTGAAAATGTCATTTCAGTATGTGAACACATTAATTAGGCACTTCAAGAATCTGGTGTCATTTTAGCAATTGAGATAAGCAGTGCTATCTAATAGCATTAGACCATGTGATCAATTCAACTTAAACACACTCTATCAGTGACATTTTTCTTTCATTTTTCTTTCTTCTGTTTTGCTGGAGGCTACTAATTACCTTCCGTTAATTTACAGCAAATTGCAACATGTAACATTTTGCTGCTCAGATATTAGAATTTTATTATTAAAGCATCTTATGCTGTTATTAAAATGGCCTTTATGCAGATAGGAACTGTGTGTCTATGAAGTCTTTGTTTTAAATTAAGAGCCCACCATATATAATGATGAAAACATGCTCAGTGCTGCAGTGCATTAAACTGGTCACAGGCCCCAGCTCTCGTGCAACATCCAACGTCCCAGACATGTGGTCATTATTAGTGTCTAAGCTCAGACCTTGGTGCCGTGCTTACCTCCACACTTTTAGCCTCTTTGCCGCACAAACAGCACGCATCTGCGGGGGGAGCTGGACAGAGGTGGAGGAGGGTGGTGGTAGGGGGGGGGGGGGGTGTCGGAGGGGCAGTGGATCACACAGAATCTCCCCTGTGTGCCCGCCTCGCCTCGCCTCGTGCTCAGAAGGCCCTGTCCCTCTTTTGGCCGTTCCTCTTTCTGGCCCTCTGTGTTTGGCTGTGACCAGCTGCTCCGAGGCTCGGCTGAGGAAGCCCTGTGTGTGAGCGAGAATGAGAGCGAGAGAGGGGTGCTTTTCTCCGTCGCCTCGCTCTCCCCCATCAGTACATTTCCATCCTCCTTTTCTCTAATTGTCCAGTGGCCTCTAAAAGCAGAGACTTATTGTGTGTGATTGATTTTAGTGTTCACTTACCAAATCCTTCCTGTTGCTGCCAGTAATTTCAAAGTTATTATGGGTTTTGTTTATCAGTTTCTTTGATTAAACTGCTACAGTTTATCAGGGCTAAAACTAAGTACTGACATTGAAAAATCTTTACACATTTACAGACCATGCTGTTAGCAGTCCTACTGCCAATGTGCCAGGACAAGGCGTTCACATACTTGGCTTGACTGACGCAAATGATTCTGTTTAGCTCTGTGATGGGAAGGAATTCAATTTACAAACATCTCATTCATGCAAAAGTGTCGGCCTTGGTAGATAGACAGGGTTTAAAAAATAGTAATAAAAAAGCCTTTATGATAATTGTGCTGATTTCAGCCTAGATTCATTTACATTTTTATAAGCATTTTAAAAAATATTTCGTCTGATGAGCCCATACATTAAGTGCTGCGTTTCTCTCGTCACACAGCAGCGCCGACCATTCTCTTATCAACATGTTAAAAAGCTACTGAAGTGTGCATTGACTGAACAAGTCACTGTTTGAAGCCGATGCCAAGTAAATGAGGGATCAATTGTGCATTGTTTGTCCTTGAAGAAGTGTGATAAGACACAGGACAATCTCTCTTTGGAGATTCCTGACCAAACTGAATGTTGTGGGGCCACAAGCACTTTGAGGATAAATGGATATCGCCAAGCAACAGGCATTTATATACAGTACCCTTGCCGATCAAGCAGCATTTAATCTAACACCACTTATTAAAATGACCTGTGATATTGCATACTTGCAAGTATAAATGTCCTATTTGTTGTCATTTCAGAGGAAGGATAATGAAATGCCTTTTATGCTAATGCATATGCATATTTGAAAAAAAAAATACACAACACATTGCTCAGTAACAATATGCAACTTTAGAGTAAATCTCTTAGAAAGATTGTATCTAAATCTTTGTTGTTAAATGCAAATAATATATGAGTCTTTATATGTCTTTATGTTATTTATAACAATTGCTCTGATTAGCAACATTTAGCTGAATTTAAATGAGTCTATTATGTTTATCTATTCCATGTGTTGAAAAGGTTTTGTGATTGTATTGATGTCCTTGAATCTGCACAGTTTTTATATGCATTATAATGCTTTTTTCCCCCAAACACATCTTTACACACTCTTAGGCTGGATTTATCATACTTTTGTATGTCTTCCATTCAGCCTGGTGAGATGAGTGAAAGGAGTGAAGAGAAAAAGAGAGGAGGAGAGGAGTGAGAGATGGAGAGAGGAGGAGAGGAGGGTGGAGAGCTTGCAGAAGGTGTGGCTGGAGGGTGCCTTTGCTCAGAGCCAGTGCCAGTGTGTCTTCGCTCTAATTGGCCACGGGCATGTGATAGACAGGCAGCCGCATCCCACCCCCTTCCCCGCGCCGCTCCTGGTGGTGTTGCATGTGGCCAAGTGCAGCAGGCAGTTTGTGAAGTCGGTCGCGGAGTGCTGCGAATTCCTGCTCGAGCCGCCACCACTCTGCAACACTGGCAAAGAGAAAACCTGAGGAGAGAAGGAGCGAGTGAGAGGGAGAGAGAGAGAGAGAGAGCGTGAGTGAGTGGGGGAAGGAGTGAGTGAGCGTGTGAGAGGGAGAGAGATAGAGAGAGAGAGAGACTCACTGTGCGCCGGGTCCACATTTGCACGATGGCTTCGGATCCGGGGCTGCTGCTGCTCTTACTGTGGACTATATCTCTCCAGGTTCAGGGCTCCAAAGACACAAACAGCAATGAAGGTAAGTGTGTGAGAGTCCGCTTGGTGCTCTACTAAAGATGTGCCGCGCTCATCTCCTCTTGTCTCCTCATGCCTACAGCTGGGACTGATGTGGAAGGGTTTAGTTGGAATGTCAGGTGTGTGAAATTGAGTGCAACTTGTATACACACATGCATGTTCGTGCACACACACAAACACACAAACACACATACACACGCGCACGCGTGCATGTACTGTACAGACTTACTTTCAGAATCGGGGAGCTGTCAAACAATTCCAGCTCTGTCTTCTTCTGTTCAGGCAGTTTTGATGTGAGAGGAAGGGTGTTTGAGTTTAAGTCAGTTCATAGTCTCCATCCACAGAGAGACACATGCTCATTTGTGTGTGTGTCTCTATGTGTCTGTGTGTGTGTGTGTGTCTGTCTGTCTGTGTGTGCGTGAGTGTGTGTGTTTATGTGTATTCACATGTGTGTGTGTGTGTGTGTGTGTGTGTGTGTGTGTCTGAAAGTTCATCCCGGAGCAGCGCGTGCTCCAGGGGACACTTCTGGGGCTTGTGTGAGAGGGTGTGTGTGTGCATGTGTGTGTGTGTGTGTGTGTGTGTGTGCGTGCAGAGGGCTGCCTGCTCTGAGACTGCCTGCACGCAAAGCTGCTTCGGCGGCAAGAGAGGCAATCCGCTGCCGTGCGTGCTGACAGTCACCTCTACTCTGCTCTCTCAGCCAAAGCACACAGGACAGGGACAGGGATAGGGACAAGGACAGGGACAGGGACAGGGACAGGCAAGGTGAAGCAGCACCTGTGTGCTTTACTTATGTGTTTTTTTCTTCTCTCTTTCTCTGTGTGTGTGTGTGTGTGTGTGTGTGTGTGTGTGTGTGTGTGTGTGTGTGTGTGTGTGTGAAGGTGTGTGTGTGCGTGTGCAGGGAATTGTGTTTTATTGATGTGTCAGTATGCATATGGTTCCATATACAGTATGCATACATTGCTACGGTTAGAATAGTTGCTAATTGTTCTCATTCTTATGAGACGGTGCTGGTAATGTGCACTTGTGCACTCCTTTATTCTATTGCAGGGGCTCAGTGGAAAATCACTTTCTATGTTTGGTAAAATGACTTGGCCCTCTTACGGTTGGATGCCTTGTTTTGTGAAATCCACAAAATGCATTTCATAGCCCGTTGCTTCAAGGGACCAGCCCGCGTGCTGTTTACTTTTGCGAGAGAGCCAGGACAGACGACAGGTTTTCACCTCGGCTGCTGTCCCGCAGGACGTTTGTTTCTTTACACCCAGATAAGCTTCAGCATGTGACAGGGTCTCGCGACTGTCACAGAGCGCTCCAGCCCCTGACACTGAGTGACCCAGTCTGAGCCGTCTGACGGAGTGATGGGTCTGGCTGCTGTTGTGTCTGACATAACCGTGCAGGGGGCACAGAGGCACTGGCGCCTTAATGCAGGGGCTTACCTGGGCTTCAGCCCAGGGGCCTCGACCAATGAGGGGCCTTCTAATAATAATAATGATAATCAATAATAATAAACGGCGTGTCCGTATTCGCGGCGTCATTAGCCTACTCTGGAGCTAGCCTAAATAATTGAGCACATCGTACTGCTCTACAATTACATCCATGCAGAGGCCCCCTTTGTCTTCTCCAATTCTAAAGTGTAACAAAATGTAACAAAACGTAATAAATCCCAACGGGTGTAGAGGAGCTAGAGGAGAGGCTGAAACTGACTGACAAACTTATCATATAAACTCTGGAGATAACGTGGATAGGATTGAAGCAACGATAAACGAATGACGTGGATTCCTGTAACTGTCCATGAAAACAGAAGGCATAGCAGGTAAATATCGTAGCAAATAGCCTGGAAATGAAACGGCTTTAAAAACATGTATTTCACTTGTCTCATTGGAGTGAACGCAGAACATGGGCTGTGGCACAAATAAATGAATTAGTGATCTGCATCTCCGTTCACCAACAGCTAAGTTTGTGCTAACCCATTCGCACATATAATAGTCTATGTTATGTTTTCTCCATTGTTAACGTGAGATATGTCTCCATGTAGTGTAGTGATAATGCATAAGGTAGCCATGTTCACATGAGCCAGCTTGTTCTGTAGGCTAAAAGTATTTCTGTCCCTCCCAAACTGCGTTAAAATGGTGTGTTAAGTAGACAGAATTTCAAAAAAACTCCTGGGGAACCCCCGACACGACAAACACAGGCACTTTTGAAAAGCTTTTAAACGTCCATATGTGTACCCATCTTTTAACTTAGCCTACAGCCAGTGTTGTAAAAGTTCAACGCTTGTTTTCGTGCAGTAGGCTAGCCTTTTTGATAAGCGATGTCATGGGTAGGTGGACGGGATTCGAGGGCTTTCTGTTCCTGTTTATGTAAAGTTTTTACATAGGCCGAATAATGATAGGCTACACTGCATGTTATTAACCAAAAGCGCACGCTATGTGTCGGGTCAGATCGCGGGCAGGGTATCATTTAATCATAATTAATATTTGGGGTGGGGGGGGGTTAAAAAACATATAGCCCAGGGGCCTCGGGTGGTATTAAGGCACCCCTGCACAGAGGGTGTCCTAGAGGAGGGAGAGTAGAAAAGGAAACGTCTCAGAGTGTGTCGAAGGTAAAGTGGTAAGGAGACAGACGAGAAGGTAGTTCAGATGAGGTGGCAGGTAAAGTGCAGAAGGGGGTGACTAGACAGGTGAGATGGTGTTGTAGGTAAGTGGGGGTGAGAAGGCAGGTGAGATGGTGTTGTAGGTAAGTGGGGGTGAGTAGGCAGGTGAGATGGTGTTGTAGGTAAAGGGCACCCCATGTAGAGACTGCTGCGGGGGCAATGTTCAAAAGTAGGGTTAGAGGCCAGGTGAGTAGGGTTAGAGGTCAGGTGGAATTGGTGTGTCCGTCAAAAGGAGCGCTGAATAGAGCACTCGTGCAAATGGGAGGAACTGTGGATAGGCACACAGGTGATGGGTACAACTGGCTATTTTTTCCGTCCTGACTTTTTCAGCAGACATAAAAAGGCATGTTCAACTCAGTTTGAACTGTAAATATGTCAGATTGTAAACATTATGTCAATCTTACATCAGAAGAATACACTGAACAATATTATCCATTATGATGACACCTTAGTCATGTCAACCTTGAAACTGGCAGAATATGACCTCATGTCAGGAGAAATCTATTTATTTGGCATCATTGTTACCTCAGCTTCACATCAAAATTGACATGTGCAATCATAATGAC
The DNA here is from genome assembly GCF_018492685.1 of Alosa sapidissima. Taxonomy (NCBI): domain Eukaryota; kingdom Metazoa; phylum Chordata; class Actinopteri; order Clupeiformes; family Clupeidae; genus Alosa; species Alosa sapidissima. Next base: position 19,738,435 of record NC_055960.1, read on the forward strand.
AAATTACTTAAGTACTAAGCCTTTAGAAATGCTCGCATACGTCTTAAAAGTCTTAAAAAGCAACCTGTAGTAAAATTGTCAAACCGTTGTGTATCATGAACTCAGATAAAAAGGTGAGGCTGTCTTAATTTCATTTGTCTGTTTATTGTCTTATTATGACCGCCGCGCAGCGAAGCCAGATTTTTTTTTTTTTTTCTTTTTCGCATGTCCAAATTTCCGTCAAGGATTCCCGGGACACTGTAAGACCGGGGTACACGAAACTTGGTGGGCATGTAACCCCACATGGATAGCATGGAACCATCGTTTTTCGTTTTGATCTGTAGCCCCCCCGCTGGACTGGACCCCCAGAAAGGAGGGTAGGGCAGACACAGTTTTCTGTGAATATCTCGAGAACCGTAGGGTTTAGGAGGACCATTTTTTTTGTATGTCAGCTTAAGTCATTCCATGTGCACACATGTGCATAAACAGATACACACGCACACACATACATTCACAGTAATCATACGTATGACACATACTCAGACAGTAGACATATGTACGCATGCATGCACATGCACATGCACAAACACAGGCACATACGCAGGCACACACACAAGCACGCACACACACACACACACACCCAAACACATAAACATAAACATGTACACGCACACATGCACACAAGAATTTCTCAGAATTATGAACAGGCAAGATGGGGGTGGGGTTGTATAAAATGAATTTTACATGTGAAATCTATGAACTAATCATGTTTTGGTACTTGTTGTCTAGCAGATACCAGTAAGAATTGAGTGTGGATAATGCAATTTAGTGAGACAGTTAGAATCATATAGGCCTTTCAGCGTGATTTATTTTTGTGGAAAAAATGTGCTGGACTGGGCGGCGGTCATATTTTGTACCGCTCTGTGGTACATCTAGTTTATTTAGGGGTTTATGGATGATCAAATATACAATGCATCTGAACCTTCATAGAAAGAATGTACACAAACCCCATACTTCAGTATCGCAAATCAAATAAAACTATCACATAAAGATGATATAAACAATAATAACTAAATAATTGAAAAATGTCCCCATTGATGTGCCAGAACTTTTCCTTTTTATTTGTTTAGATGCAATTTATTAACCTCACATTTTTATCACAGGCCTTAAATGATGGAATTCCATTTATGCAAAACACTCCATTACTTAAAAGAATTTGTAGTATGTTATCAATCATCTTTCAATAATCTAGATTAGTAATTGTGAAGCCTCTATTTTGAACAGCATCTGCAGCCATAGATGTCATGAAACGGAAGGATTTGATGTAATATCATGCACAGTGAGAGTTCAAAAGTTCATGTTTGGCTGTTTTTTTATTAGTCATCATGAATTAAAGATTAAAGCTGCAAATTTAATTGACCTAATAAAGTGGTGCACCACAGTTATCGGAAACATTCTGAGCTGCCCAAACTGGATGTCTAGGCTTTATCCTTCTGGGAGTTGCGGTACAAATTAATTCCTTCTTCATGCTGATTTCCAGACTGAGCGATGAATACAGTGTGCGAGTCCATATGCTTGAAATGAAAAGGAGGAAGAGGGAAATAATAACACTCTTTCAGTGCTGGTGCGATTCATTGATTAATGGCTCTGTAATAGTCGTGTTTTACCCTCGCAGAAAACACACAAAAATACATGGTCTCTTGGCCAGAAGATAAATGGCTCCTCTACCTCAGTTAACTGGCGACACAGATAAACAACCCAAGAGTAGTTTGACTGACATTGCTATTTTAAATTGTTTTATTTCATGAAACCAGTGGGCAAATAGCTTGAATTTCCATTTGTCATGGAATGTGCATGAATGATCAGCAGGGAGAGATGTTTGCAGGGCTGTATCATAAGCACAATAAATGCTTGCTTGCACCAGTTTCTCTTTTCACAGTCACACTCTTTGTTTGGTTTTTACCATATTCATTAATGTCCTCAACTATTACAACATTAACCAAAAAACAACAGCAAGAGTAATAACAGCCAGAACAACAATCATTTTCTTTTATTCCTTTTTCGTAATCGTTACCAGTTTAACTCTGTCTCAATGGGTTTCCATTTGCAACCAATGTACGTCCTCTCATATGAGTTTAACTAGAGACATAGAGGTCCTCTGGAAAAATTAGATCTGCAGCAGGGAGCTAAATGGGTGAACTGTGTGATTCAGACAGCTGATGGATCACAGGACTGTTGGATGATGCTTTAAGTTATTTTTACTGAAAAAAAGTTACTAAAAGCACAGTTTTTCTTCTCATAATTACTCATGTGTGTGTCTGTGCAGGTTGTTAGCGACTGCAATAATGACATTCACAGTGCTAATATTACACTTCAACAGTGCCTTCTGAGCTATTGACAAATCTGACGCTATCTATTTCAGTCTTGAGAAAATCAATTAGCAGCTTATTTCTTAAAATATGCCTTGATATTTATCCTTTCCTGGATTGCCAGTAAGTCTCAAGACAGACACTTTACATTGCCCAACAATGAAACCATAAGTTTGGGTAAGAATAGATAGATAGATAGATAGATAGATAGATAGATAGATAGATAGATAGAAATAAAATAGTGGAATAGCAAATCACTTGCTCACATCCAATATTTTGGTATGTATGTCATAGCTGAAGACTGGTGATGACATTTTTGATTGTGTGTAAACAGTCCCCCATTAGTGTCTGGAGTGCTCAGGGAACCGACTATGGGGCCGAGCGGGCTCCGTTGCATTAGGATCAGTGTTTCTGGAGAAACAGGCGCCATGATGAGATTGGTTCCTGCTTCCCTGAGCAAATAAATAAATAAGGAGCGATGGGCACGTTTGGGTTTTTATCTCAGTGGCGGCACCAGAACAACATGAATAATGTAGGGTCAGGAAACACATGTCATGTCTGTGGGACTGCTGTTTGGATGAGGCCTGACAGCACATATACAGTACGTTTCTGCGTTCATGCGCTCTCTTGAAGAACAGCGTGTATGCTGTTGTGTGTGGTGGGGAGAGAGAGAGAGAGAGAGAGAGAGAGAGAGAGAGGAAAAGAGGGGGAAAAGACAAAAGTGAAAGAAAACTAATCCCGTAGCAAATCCTTATCTTCCTTGGGTGAAAAAAAGTAATTATGGTGCATCATTGCAAAAAAAATAAAAAATCTCTGGTTCTCTTGAGTCTTCTTGTGCGTAGTGAGCTGTGCACATGCGTATATGTGTGGGCTAATGTGTGTGTGTGTGTGTGTGTGTGTGTGTGTGTGTGAGAGAAAGAAAGAGAGAGAGAGAAAGAGAGAGAGAGAGAGAGACCAAAGCACTTTCTTACTGGGCCCCCACTATCCCAGGGTTCAAGCGGGGTTACGTACAATTTCCCCCTCTCTGCTCTTTCCTCTTGCTCCCACTCTGTGTTCTTCCTCTGTCCTCGTCCTCCTCCTCTCTCTGTTGGAACACTCTCCCCTGCCCGCTACTGGCTCCCCCCCCCCTCTCCTCTCTTTTGCTTGACCCATCTCTCCCCCCCCCCTCTCCTCTCTTTTGCTTGACCCATCTCTCCCTCCCACTCCACCTCCTCCTCTGTCTCTTTAAAACAGCACATAAAAAACACACATTAGGAAAGAGAGCCAGAAAAATAATAGCTATAATTTAAATATAGCTCTGTGTGTGTGTTTGTGTGTGTGTGTGTGTGTGTGTGTGTGTGTGTGTGTGTGTCTGTTCATTTAAATGTAGCTCTGTGTGTGTGTGTGTGTGTGTGTGTGTGTGTGTGTGTGTGTGTGCGTGTGTCCACTTACCAATAGTGAATGATGTGAACTTCCAGCCACACGTTTTGCTAGGCATGGTGTCACTGCTCAGAGCTATATATAGCCTTGGGATTTTGACACAGAACTTTATCACAGAACATATATAAATGCATCAATACATAAACATTGGAGTTGTTTTATTCAGACCTTTCACTATGCGGAACACTAACCCAGCAGAAACTTTGTAGAAAGTTATTGGCCTATCTCAGGGCTTCTTTTTTTTTATCTCTGTGCAGTGGAATAGATGTGACCTGGTGATGGATTCCCCTCCGGCTGATTAATCTTATTCTGAGGCTCCAGGTGACCCTGAACCCTAATTAGTTGTAGCATCTTCACTCTTTTTTTTCTTCCTCTTCTTTTCTTTTTTTACCCCACGAAATTTTAGTCCACTGTGCCCCTCCGTGTCTGGCACTAATGCCAGCGTTTACCACTGACTCGGTTTCTGCTGCTGTTAGCTGTGTTTCTGAGTGTGATTTAGTGATCAGTAGACTTCCTCTGATCCACGGTGATGGATAGTCCCTCCCATTTTCATAAGGAAATAATACATTTTATGCCCCCATAATTTGCACATAAATCACAAGCCTAACGTGATTAAGAGGGGCTGAAGGTGGCAAAAAACTGAGAAGCAGGATGTTCACCTCTCTCCCATAGCAAACACATTTTCCCAGCGATATTAATATCTGCCACACACAGTCATTACTATACCAATAGCACTAACACACTCATAATGCTTAGACAAACAGCACTGAGGCTCAGCTGAGTGAGACATACAGTACATGGAAAGATCGAGAGTATGTGAGAAAGAATAAGAAAGAGAGACAGTATGTTTTTCTTTTTTTTTCTAGCAAGTTCCATACCAAATTAGATTAAATACCAAATTAGATACATTAAAAAGAGAGGGGAATGGTTTATGGGAAAAGTTGGAAAATCTATTGCATTTTCTTGCATCAGCATTCACACATTTGGTAAAAAATAGGTGCCTGTGTGATGTTACAAATGGCAGAACCCACGGTGTAATGGGTCTAATCAGGGCTGCTGGCAATGTCAGGGAAGACAGGTTGGCCGGAGAAGCTCTGACAAGGGTGTCTTCAACCCACAGCCTACTCCGACGTACTTCAATGACTAAAGTGAAAGTTAGTTGACAGTATGCTCTCATCGAGACAGTTTTATTAATTATTTCCTCAACATTTCTCCTTCACAGTGCACTTCTCACTGAGATTAAAGCTGAGAAATGCAGACACAAAAAGGGAATCTGTTAAAACCAAAAAGAAGATCTTTTGGAGGGATTGATGTATCGTTTAACACATTTTGAAATGTATCATATTAATGCTGAGATCAATTAGCATGGTAGGTGAGCCAAAAAGTTGATCACACAATGTGTAGAATTTTTATACATTAGATCATACTGTATCACAAGACAAACAGAGGAAACAAGAACCGTTAATATTTTCATTTTGGATATGAGATGCATTCCCATTGCATTGGTATGACACATGCATTCCCCCCAAGGCAGATATAGTCAAGCAGGATGACATATCATTATGATGAAGGAATCCTACCTTCACAGCCAGCTATGTTCCCTCACACTCACATTTGTTAAAATACTGAAACTTACAGTATGAGTTTCACTTGAGTGCAATTGTGAAATACAAATTTAAATTCTGATTGTTTTGTTTTTATTGCAAAAGTGAAATGTGAAATATTCCTGAATGTTATGGAATGTGATAATCCACACAAGCCATTGTTTATTTGAGTGCGGAATAAAATATTGCACTTACATATTTCTTATGTTTAATATTAAACAACCTCTCCACATCTGTGTTTCCATATCACTGTTTCCCCACGCGTCAGGCTTTATAGGGTCTTTGACTATGCCATGCTCCTCATTATTACAGTGCTGTGAACAGGGGACAAAATGTCCAAACTTGTACCTCTAATCATAAAATTGGACGCCTCTTCTTAGGTGACTCATTGAGTTACATCAGCAACTCCATGTTGAACATAGTTTGGTGCCTGTTGGTGTCCATCAACTACTGGGTCTTCACACAAAAAGAATCAAAAAGTACAGTGGAGCTGCAGTGGAGACAACACAATAGCTGCTTCCTTTGTGCTTTGGATCACACTGATATGAATGGAAAATGAAATGCCACATCACAGTAGAGGGCAAGTCAAGCTCTTATGTTACGCTGTTAAGACATCGACATATTTGTTGCATTTATTTCCTGGCGCTTGTCGCTAATCCAATCACATTTTATCAAGCGATGGCATAACAATACACGGAGTGCGGTGGCACGGTGTCAATGTCCCGACAGCTTGTAAGCCTCACATAGGCTGTGTATCAGTGCAGCCAGGCATGTTGCATCACAGCACCCCATACTGAAGAAATCACGCGACACACGGTTACACCACAAACACACATACACACACACACACGCACACACACACACGGACAGACACATGTGTATATATACACAAACATTCTCTCTCACACACATACATATACATTCTATTTTATTTATCCTGCCTGACTGCCTCTCCTTTTCCGACACACACACACACACACACACACACACATTTAATCCATTATCTGATGAGACTTTTCCATGACAGGAGCTTAGCACTGAACCAATCTATGGTAAACACCAACACAGACGGCGAAATGCGTTCCAGCGCTACAGTTCAGTGGCCTCCCCTGAATGGCAAGCAAACAATACGCCCATTTACACAGATTTATACAGATTAAAAACAGTATCTGGTGGAAATGGACTGTCAAGTGTGGAATTTATCCCTTTCATGTGCTGTGACGCTTCATTTTCGGTCTGCGGACCAAAGAGGAGCGATTGCTCTGAATGACTGCTAAATGTATTTTCCTTGAATGCCAAGGATCGCTTAACTCGGACACTCGCTTTCCATCAGATTGTCAAGTGCGTCTGTAAAAATGAAAAAGGGGACGGAATAGTGGTGCTGCCGCACCAGAACAAGTAGGAACAGGGTCCTGAAGAGAGCACTGGAAACGTGAGGAGGAACACACTAAATAAATCATCTTTTTTGTCATTAATTGATGAGAAATATAGACATTAGTCTCCAGGAGTAAAAAAAAGAAAAACAGGCACAAAGTCTGAAGCTCGAGGAACTATGAGGGGGAGAGGGGGGGTCATTTTAGTTTCCACCCTGGTCTGAGGGAGGCCGTCGCTGGCCCTGTCGGACCGAGCAAGTCAATAATTCAGTCAGTGCTGGTTGATTTATGACTGCCATTTTCTTTCCTCCGAGACTGAAGACTTTATCTGGGACAAAAACATTTTTAGGGGAAAAAATAACAAAATCAAATTAATGTGTTACATGGGTGCTTACTGAACTGATGAGATACTTAGATGGAAGGTGTTGATGAAACACTATCAATGAATCGTTGCAAGAAAATGGGAAGTCATTAGGTCTGCTCATGAAAAGACCTTTTTAGTTGTCATTAGACGTGGTGATTAGTTTTTGATAGACCTTGCTGACAAATAGAATGTTTTCTTTTTTTTATCTTCGTGCTGTTTTGGGGCTCTGATGCCAATACCCCCTGCAGCCCATGACAAATGAATCCACTGAAATTGGAACACCTCTTTTTCAAACTAGATTTTAAAAGTTGCCATTTCACCTGGATAGTGTTGCAGTGTATTTTGGGGAGTGGCAGGACACCGAGTCAGCTATTGCGTCAGTCATTAGCGCGTCCCGCACAGCCGAGCGCCCTGTGCGCAGTGAGTTGTGGCTGGCGAGTGCCCTCTCGGCGCACCTGCTTTATAAATATCTACACACCCTGCATGTGCCGTGACTTTCCGTCAGCAAACACGGCGAAGAGCGGCGCTCCAAGAGGACTGCTGCCACTGATGCACTCCGTCCCGGCTGCTCCCCCGGGAGAACTGCTACTGTGGCCTGCCAGCACTACGCTAGACACAAACACACACGCTATACGCTACGCTAAACTATGTTAGCACGCCACGCTAGCTCTACCAGTGTGCAGCCAAGCAACTGAGGTGGCACTCAGATAGTTGCTACAAGTATGTGCGGATTCAGAAGAGTACAGGGCAGGAGATGTGCCATAGAAAGAGCTGCAGTGTCAGCTTACCAACAGGTAAGGGGTCTCGAGGAGGGAGGAAGGAAGGAGTCCTCACAGTATTTGGCAGGAGAAATAGGATTGTTGTTTTGGGTATTTTCACAATCAGGGTGACGGCTTTGTTTTACAACGCCTATGAATCAAACCTTGAAATATCATGGGGGGTTTTTTAAGGGGAAAAAAAATCATGGCAACTGGCCATTGACAATTTTTAGGTACTGTACTTCCAATGTTGTGTAGGTGTGTTGGAGTGATCTGGAAAAAAAAAATGCAGTTTTTGGAATACACAAACTTTAATGGTTACGTTTTATAACTATGAAGTTCAAATTGTATCTGGACATTTGTTGGTAGCTGTTATTAGATGCATATCTGTATATATCTGCGTATATTTTCCTTTGCTAAATACAATATAATACAATACAACTATGTGACCAAAACCTGGGCTATATTAAAAATATTAACTAAAATGATGATGATTCTGTGCAAAATTGTAAGATATTACAGACTGTCCTATTTTTTCCTTAAGATGAAAATGTGACACACATTGGAGCCCCAGTATTTAGTTCATTTAATAATATGTGATCACTGACCCTGACCAATGTGACAGCTGATCTATATAATGACCTTAATTTGGACATATGGACACTCTCTGAGCATGCTCCCCATCCTAGAACTCTCAAAAAGCATGATGTGAAGGTGCAATTAATTATCATTCACCGCTGTAATAAATCATTAATGTGCATTTAAGAGATATACACTTGTCTGATTGAGAGCTCACAATACTCACTTCCATTATTTGTAGATTGAGGAAACATATCTGTATTTTTGGCACAATGTGCAGCAATTTCCTTTTTTTGTTGTTATTGTGGAAAAACCTCGACGACGGCTTCCACGGTGAAGTGACAGTCATTAGAAGTTGATGAAATCATTGGAGGCATCAGACGCAGCTGAGCACAGCTGACTCTGGCTCCACTCACACCCGTGTGTGTGTGTGTGTGTGTGTGTGTGTGTGTGTGTGCGTGCGCACGCATGTGTGTTTTCATTAATGAAGCCTCTTCATGCGCCACCGCTGTCCTCAGCTTCCTGCTGCAGATGAATAATGCAGATCTCTATAGCAGATGTATAGCTTGGGCCGTTTGATAAGGAGATGAAAGGCTGTGCGTTTGCACATGCTGCACACTTTTGTTTGCCACCCCCCCCCCAACCGCCCCTCCCCCACTAGGCATCCTATTGACCAGATCAGCATTGTCAACACGCCATGGAAGTCTTTCACACTATTGATAATGACTTCTGAAATGTGTGTGCAGAGCCCGCCTGGGCACTCCACATCATCTGGGCTCCACCAGGACTCTTTTAGACGGCCTGCCTCTAATTACTGAGCAGTACTGACTGAGTTCAATAAAAGAAACTGAAAGGGAAACTGGGAAAGAAAGCACTGAAAAGCACAACAGATATGTTTTCTTCTCATTCCAAAGGGAGTTTTGGTATTCTGTACTGAAGGAGCTGGAATATTACCCAGTCTTTCGTCCATATGTTACTCTCTGTAGCTGTTCTCTATAGTGCAATGTCAGCTAATCGATCAGGGCTGACATGTTTGGTGAAATGATCCCAATTTGAGATGGAAAACTCATAACTTTGGCTACACAATTGCATTTTATTTGTCTGTGATTATTAATGAGAATGAAAGACGCAGTCACAAAACTAATTTTTCAGTACCTCAGAGGATAGAAGCGTTTCCAATTTATTCGAACTGAGAGAAGAACAAACGGGGGGGGGGGGGGACTCTGTTGCCTTTTCAGATTTATACAGGAGACAAACAGCTGAATGGAACATTTCACAACTTTGCAGCTTATTATATTCTGAAGTGGTGTGTGTGTGTGTGCGCGTGCGTGCATGCATGAGTGCATACGTGCCTGTGTGTGTGTGTGTGTGTGTGTGTGTGTACTACAGAGAGGCCACCTGCCTTTAAGACCCAATGGTCGAACAACAGCAGCAGCAACAGAGACCCCGCAGGCAGCACACTTAACTCCTGGCCCTGGACGGCCGATATTTCAGCCGTGTCACCGGAGAGGCACTGCAGGCGTTCTCCTCCAGTGACCCGCACAGCGGCCCTCCATCACTCCATTCATTTGATACATGTTCCCCCGCGACTGGCCAGAGGACGCAGGGCAGACGCCGAGCCCATTCGGCACGGAGCAAACACACTCTCCAGACAGAGTTGCACAGCTATGGACTGTTCTGTTTCAGTGAGACCAATACTTTGCAGCCCTAATATGAAATAATGTATGTGGTGTTGAGAAGTACTGCTCTTACACAGTACAGTCTCAACAAAGAACACCTCGTTCTACCACCTCTGCAAAACAGCTTTAATAAGGGGAGCTATTATCCTGGGTGACTCATACCACCTCAAATTTTTGAGCTGACTTCAGAAAACTCTCTCACACTCTTTTTTTCTTCACATGTATTGTACACACATACACAACCTATATATGCAACCTACACTGTATATATATATTTCCTAATTTTCTCCACGGGTGAATCACATCTATTGATAGGATCATATCTAGGGGCAAGCAGCACTCCAAAAGACAAGTTCATGCTCTCGGTCCCGATGACTTGTAATATTTACAGGTCTCTGGCCTGACACCAGAATACAGACACCATCTCTGTGTTAAATATCTGTCTACCTCACACTGCAATATTTCATGCCAACCAAATAAGTGTAAGCCGTCTTAAGCCATGCCATCAGCGAAAAGTAGAAGATTTATGAAAGACTGAAAGCTATGAACTTGTATGAAATACAATAGCATATGTAGAACACTTTGTTCAAATGACCTGCAAACAATGGACAATATGCATTTGTATACTGTAACTCCAACTTAATTAAACATGCTTTTTCAAAAACCTAGACATTTAAGTGATGTTGGTTATTTGTCGCGTGTGATCTATGTTGTGGTGATCTATGTACAACTGATTCAACAGTTCTTGGCTGTAAGAACAAAGGGTACAAAATTTTTCTGATCTTGCATCTGAGATTCTAGCGCTTCATCAATTTCATCATGCCGATGGAAGGCGGCTAAGGAGAGTGATCAATACTGAGAACAAGGAGACGAATGGGCAGACTGTGTGAGGCCAGAGAGGAGAGAGGGAGCGAGGGAGGTAGGGAGGGAGGGAGGGAGTGTGAGACACCTGAGGCTTTCTGACCTTATGCCCTCATCTGCAACCTTCTCAAATTAGGAGAGCCATCACCATATGTGCTAATCTTTCCCATTTATTCCTCCCCTCTCACTTTCCACCTCTATCACTGAGCTTCCATCTCTCTCTCTCTCTCTCACTCTCCCACTCTCCTTCCCTCGTTTCCCTACCATCCTCCTGACTGCAGTGAAGAGAGAGTAAGTGAGACCTGAGCATCTGACGTCTGTATACGCAGCTCTCCTGTGTAAACACAAGCACCTTGATGAGTATCTGCATCACAACAAACACTAATGTCCACTAATGAGGGCTGGAGGATGGGGGAGCTAGAGGGGACATCTGTTCCAGTGGCTCTTGATGTTCTTTACTAGCGCGTCTGGGGAACCTCTTGTGGAGAGTTTACTTAAGTCTGTTTCCTCCGTTAGCTGGAGAATTATTAGCAGCTCATTTATACGGCCTGTTCCGTTTACCCCACTGCCCAGAAGCATTGTTTGAGGAGACAGACTGCAAAATTGGATTCTTATGTTTTATTTCCTTTATCACAAAGTGGAGTTGTATCCCCTCACTTGAGATGTGTCTATCATTGCATCATTCATTTTCATACACATATGAAAGGGTTAAATCCACTGTGTCTCATAATGCATGGCATTAATTAGATCAGGTTTCCTGGTTATGTTCCGCCCTGAGAGTGTGGCTCGTGTTTCCTTGTGTTGCGTACTCCTGTCGTTCATCGTATTGTTCCCAGGGATGCCCAGGGTTCCCTCGCCTCATCAACCCACACTGTGTCTTCGTCTTCATCAGGCGTCCGCTGTTAGGCTTAAAGCCAGATGAACAGACTCCTCCTGTTGTGTATGCCAGATGGGCTTTTAACAAAATACACAATAACAATGGCTACTTAAACAACACAGTGATTGAGGAGGATATGGCCTTCAGCTATGATGACAACGGTGGTGGTGATGAATACACTATGCCCGAGTCGCTCGGAAGGGTTTGTCTGCAGGGTGTCTGCTCCCACGGTCACCTTGGCATGGCCCAAAAAAAGCTGGGGTCCTAGTGTTTGACTATCAATAAATAAAGGATGAGTCCCAGCACAGCCTGTCAATGATGAAGTTGGGAATATTTCATCATGCTAAATTTAAGTGCCTCAAGACACAGCAGAGAAGAGACATGGACGTGGACAGCACCATGGGGGCTTCAGCCCGATGATCAATGTCGGCGTCACACTCCGGAGCCAAACGACACATTGATTGGGCTGTGAAGGACTTGAGCGGGGATTGAGAGGCGATTAATCAGACAATTAGAATGTCAACCGTCAGTGGCAGTGGCCGAGGGACACGAGTCAGTCGATCAATGTACCTTTGCATGAGGCAGAGTAAATAAGACGCCATGAAATACTCATGGCCGAAAAGCGCTCAGCTTTTACTGACAAGGGTCTCTGAATGTGCTGCATCAAAGCAGGTGTACTTTTTACCAGTCAACCACATGCTGCTCACAACACTGCAAAAACGATTTGTGATGGGGATTGAGAAGGTTTACAGTTTTGTTTTGTTTTGTTTTACATGTACATTTTTTGTATGTGTAGTATGTTTTCTTTGTTGTTCTTGACCACCTAAGCATGAATGCACCTGACTTTATTCTCAGCCTTGAAAATGTGTTTTCTATCTTCTGTTGCAGTTAATCTCCTCGACACATCACTGATATCAGGAGACTGGGGGTGGCTGACGTACCCATCACATGGGGTAAGACTCTCTCTTCCTGTTTCTTATAAAACATTTTCAAAAGGCAGAACTGTGGAATATGTCCGTTGTTAATTTTTGATCAGGGGTGTTCAGCAGCCGGGGGCAGCCGTGGCCTACTGGTTAGCACTTCGGACTTGTAACTGGAGGGTTGCTGGTTCGAACCCCGACCAGTAGGCTCGACTGAAGTGTCCTGTTGTTGCAGCAGCTCACTGTGCTGGGATTAATGTGTGTTCACCGTGTGCTGAGTGTGTTTCACTAATTCACGGATTGGGATAAATGCAGAGACCAAATTTCCCTCACGGGATCAAAAGAATATACTTATACTTAGCAGGATTCAACATTACAGCTGAGCTTGATAATGGAGTACATTTAAATTATGGTTATGGTTATGGAATTTAGCAGATGCTTTTGTCCAAGGAGAAAATTACTCATGTTTTAAAAAGGCACAGTCGGCAACTTGGTTACAGTTTTGTGAAAGATCTCACATCTTTGCCTTCCATGCAACTTAAGCACTGTGTTAAAGGCATCCCATGCAAGTCTTTTACCTTAATATAACAGCTTCAAAGTCATTTTCATGGTAAACAAACTTGTAATAGAAAGAATTGTGTGCCTAGCATAGCTAGCAGCTCCCCACAGGCGGAGAACTAGCCTTGCAATTTAGCTGTTGCCGCTGTTGATGCCCTGGTGACATCTCACGAAAATCATGAAACATTACCTTTTTAGTATAGCTCTTTGGAGATTGTCTTCGCCAGTTGGTAGTCCTTCGGCTCCAAAACAAATGCACATGTACTGTACCATTGTATTTGGCAAGGTAACATATAAATACTCCCTGACTCTAGAGGGAGTCCTACCTGAAACTTCATTGGATACCTTTAAATGGCTGAGATTGTTTATGCCTAGTCTGTTTATGCATATGAGACACTATGTTTGTTTGCCATTTACAGAGCCAGCACTGAGTTTAAACACCAGCAGGTTGTTTTATGCAAGCACTAGAAGTGTTACGAGCCATCTTTCAACGAGTAGCAAGAGGTTGCACTTCATGACCTCTGGATCTAACAAAGCACATTACTACAATGGCATTGGATTTAAATCAGGTGGTATATCTGAGTTCTCAACAGAATTGGACAAGTGAGACCTATTGAACACAACAGCATGCTGTGGTTAAAGCAGGTCTTACAGTCCTGGCATGAGTGCTTATGTAACACTCCGATCTAATCAACAGAGCTCCCTGAGCCAGCTCCAATGCTTCATCACCTTGCCAGGGGGGGCCTTTAGCTCCTGAAGTATTATCATTTTATAATAGAATTGTACCAAATGACTTTAATAGTTTCAGTAACTACATAGGAGATTGCCTCGTTTAAACCTTAATTCGATGGGGTAAAATAATGCTTTCTCCGACAAAAGACCTGCATTGCTGGGGTTTGTGAGACGCAAAATATGGATGGGAATATGAGTCCGCTGCACACTATCCCCCTCTCTCTCCCCCCTCTCTGGGTTGTCACTTTGACACATTATTCACTACTGGTTTCAGCAGCAGCAGGAGAGGAAAAAAAAAACAGCAGGAAAAGTGGAGAGAGAAAAGAGAGAGAGGGGTTGGGGGGGAGGGGGGAGGGGCAGAGCTGTTGTCTGTTTTGCAATGCCGGGGATAAATTAGCATATTCTAATGGAGAAACTAATGCATGGGGTAGTGAATTAGCAGAACATAAAGTGATCTAAGCGCTGAACTGTCACAATTAGCGGGCGGCGGCTGTCAGCGGTGACGGCAGCGTATTCCCACCCCGGCGAGAGGCGCCTTCGTGCCGGGCAACAATTACCCGCTCTCATCGGAGCGCTGATGTAACGGTCAGCCCGCAGGCCTACTAGCACCTGCCACGGGGGGCCAGCAGCACCTAAATAAAATTGTTGGATGGAGGGGCCCCAATCGGAAGCCACAGGGAATGTTCTCAGCCCAACCTTGAAGGATGCTGGAGGTGGCCAAAGCTGGTGGAAATTGCATGTGATTGCCAGTGTTTTCATGAGGCTGCAGACCTCTTGTCCTTTTGACGAAGTCACTGGCAACATCCACTGTTGTAGAGGGAGTGGCAAAGCAGTGGGTGGGCTCGTGTGGAGAGGAGAAAAAACACACATCTTTCAAGTAAAATCTTTTCCCTCTAAGTCAGTAACAACAGGACAGATCCTGGATGACCTGTCTCTTGGGAATAGTCAAAGTGTTTTCCTGCAAGCGCCTGTGAAACCCTTAGCTGCTTTGAGGATGCTAATTAACTATTGACAGTGGTGTAGAAGATGGTTATCTCAACTACAAGCTTGAAAGGCAGCACAAGGCGCAGCTCAGTAGCAGTAACTATTTTTTGGACCAGGATAATTTCCTGTGTAAGAAAACAGCTCTCCTTCTAAGTGGGCTTGGATTATGCCTACAGTCTCCCTTTTTTAAACTTGACTCAACTTAACAATTAGCGCTAGCAAAGCGGTCATATAGGGATTGTCAAAGTTTTTTTTTTTTTTTCCCCCATCATCTACTTCCTGAATTTTTGGTCAACGATACCCGGGACACCGAAACACCGGGACAGATGAAATTTGGTGGGTATGTAAGCCCCACTAGACTTTTACAGAAAAATTTTGTTGTTTGGTCCCCAGGGGCCACTCCCCGTGCTGGGCCCCCCGAAACCCAAAAAATGCAGTTTTTCCTAAATAACTACCTGAACCGTGGCACTGAGGATGAAGAATTTTTTATGGTAAGTTGGTCTCAAGGGCCTACATAAACCTAGCCCATAATCACTCATTTGCGATTTGCACCCCCCAAGTAAAAAATGAAAATGCAATATCATTGTTCTTTAATCGCCCATATCTTCAGTTAAGATGTTCAGAACTGCACCCAATTTTATGTGTATGATTAACCCGACATTCTCTGGGGGTATGCCAAGTTTTGTAGAATTTCATCCATGGGGGGGGGGGGGGGGGTCTAAAAAAAATAAGTTATGTGTACGAAGCATCCTAAACAGGCAGGGACATTTCTGCTTGCTAAATAGGTTTTTCTGCTGTTGATTCGCTCACAGTCCTTGGTGGCCCTGTCAGTGCTTTGTAAAATGTTGCATTAAGACCACAAGTCTCAAAAAGCATCTGCTAACGTTCCTTCTAGCTATTCAATTCTCTTCAAAGTAAAGTTCGAAGTAAAGTAGGCTAAATAGGGCTGAGACGACATAATTGACTACATAAATTCGGCAAAGTGTAGATTTATTAAAAAAAATTAAGTTATGTGTACATTTAGTGACTGTACACTTATTGGCCTGTAGATGGTGGGTTTGAGCGAAGGGTTGCTGGAAGAGGATATTGTCTCGCACGCACCCTTTCTCGCAAACACACATACATACATCAACACACACATACACATGCACACATACACACACACACGCATGCACACACACACACTCACACACACGCATGCACACACACTCACATCCACAGGCACAGACACACGCATCCACATACACAGACACACACAAACACACACACACACACACATGTACGCACGCACACATACACACACAGACAGAAACACACACATCCACATACATACAGACACGCACACACACAAACACACACACAAGCACGCACACATATACACACGCACACACACACAGGCACGCACATACTATCGGTATCGGCAATACATAATACATCGGCCGATACATAATTACAAATTCAGTAGGATTAACCCTTAGAACCCGATTGACGCAAAGTGCGTTAAAAAACACACCCTTTCTTCTCTGTTACATTGCTCCGGAACCGTTCATCGCAGTGAGATGAAACCTTTATTGCGTGACAGAGCAGAAGTGGGGCTTTCCAACGAGATCACACACTTGTCTGTGCGATCAAGTATGAAAATAAAAACAAATCATGAAATTAAATCAAATTGCATCATATTTACAGCCTATACTTCTCTGCGTTCACCTGCGCACCCATCACTCTCGTTTGAATTACTTGCGAACCCGTGATGGCAAGCATATCAGATGAAAGAGGAGACACGGGGCTATTCATTGGTATCATGTATATCGATCCTTCTGGCTTATAAAAACAGACGAAATGACTGCAAAATAATAACGTCATGTACACAAACCAACTCTGCACTCCCATTACTCTCGTTTGAATTACCCGGGACCCATGATCGGATAGATATGCCACGCATGTCAGATGAAAGAGGAGACACAGAGCTATCATTTGATACCAAGTACATCCTTCTGGGTTATAAAACAGACGAAGTGACAGCAAAATAATAACTTCATATAGCTGGACTTACCCCACGTTTTTGTCTGTTTTTGTGGCAAAGCATGTTTATAATCCAACGCTATCGTGTGTTTCTCTATGGCAAAGCATGTTCATAATCCGGTTTTGAGATCCTAGCAAATTCCTGCATGGCATCCAATTCAAGGCTTACATTGCATTCCAATTTGTTCAACAAAGAAACACCTTTTTTGCCTTTACTTTGTTTATGGCAATCTTTTATGCAGTATAAAGTTGAGAATCATTATGAGTGCATACACACACAGGCTAACACGCAAACTCGGGTCAAGTCAGGTCAGATCAGTTCGTGTCACAGATATGGAGTGCAGAAAGGTCATTTTTCATCACTAAATAAAAAATGGCATTTATTTCCGTAAATCACACATCACATATTTCTGTAAATTACTCAGCCCCAGAGTATCCCTCTAACATGGCAATTATATTGCCAGATTCAGGACAGTCTGCCCTACACACAAATGAAATGCATGTATAGCTATGAGCTTGCTGTGGTGAGATACATGACAAAATATAAGAATTTTTATAATACGCTTTTTGTATTTTAATTCTTTAAAAATCAAAATAAAATCAATGCCAGTACTAATACATGAACTGATGCAGATCTGGATAGCCTAGACTCTGCTGAAAAAAAACAATATATAATATGTGTGTGTGGCACTTACAATGACCATAATAAATCCTTATGAATAAAGGTAGTGAAAATGTCCTAAAAACAGCTTAGGGTTCTAAGGGTTAAAGGGAAACCAAATATTCATCATCATTTGGCTGCATTTCCAGTATTGCCGTTATGTAGTAGTTTGTCCACCAGATGGTGCATCGTTGCAGCGAGACGCAGACGGCTCTGGCAAGACGTAACTTTGTTGGAAGTTAATCTAAAGTGGATTGGAAAGACAATAAACGCTTCCTACAAGAACAATATTGTAGTTTACCGCAGAGAACGTCTAATAAGGGTAGGATGATTTTCACATGAAATGTAATTCCCATTTCTTTTTGAAGCCGAAATAAATCTGAGAATGTTTATCAAGCTTGGTTTTTACTGCAGGTAGGCTACGCTAATCTTATACAATAGCCTGGGACCTAGGTAAAATAATGTTACCATTAGCATTGGTTGAGTGATAATATAATATGATTATTGGTGTATTTGTAGAAAACCATAAATGCGGTTGCCAAGCAAATTGATAACAGCGCTAACCCAATGGTTTTCTAATGGAAAATATACCTGAAAGATAATCTGTCTATGAAGCATCCTAAACAGGCTGGGACATTTCTGCTTGCTAAATAGGTTTTTCTGCTGTTGATTCGCTCACAGTCCTTGGTGGCCCTGTCAGTGCTTTGTAAAATGTTGCATTAACCACAAGTCTCAAAAAGCATCTGCTAACGTTCCTTCCCAAACACCCACTAGCTACTCAATCCTCTTCAAAGTAAAGTTCAAAGTAAAGTAGGCTAACTAGGGCTGAGACGACGTAATTGACTACATAAATTCGGCAAAGTGAATCATTTGTGTCAACTCGTCACAATGTAGATTTATTAACTCACCCGTGATGATCAGGGCTGTACCTGTTGCACGTTCTACAAAAATCATTCTGTGAGATGGATGATTTATCAACGTTACTTCTGATACAGTTTTGTCTATGGCTATACATGCGTCAGACTGAGACGCTTGTTTGTTTGTTTGAACTGCGTGTTTAGGGTGTGAGAGGGGAATCGATGTGCTTGATTCCAGCTTGGTAGTTGTAGCCTATGCGATTAAAAAGCATGTGCGTGTGAAGTATCCAAACAATGATAACACTTTCATTATGACTGCTTTAGCCACAGACCTTCAGCTACTGTACAATGGGTCCCATTTTGAAGTGGCCACTTCATTTGCACTTTCTGTGATTCACACAGCTGTGTGAAATGCATTACAACTTTTCGCCAAGAGGTGGCAGCTTAAGTCCGCTTGATACTGTAAGCCAGGGGTTTTTAACCAGTGGTCCGCAGCCCACTTGTGGTCCATGAGGACATTGCTGGTGGTCCCTGACCATCCTGGATTCAGTAGTTGCAATGTGGGAATCAGTATTTCTATTCAGTGGTGGTCCTGTCGTTAGTCAGAATGGTGGTCCCTGGTTCACAATCAGTTGAAAATACCAGCTGTAAGCCATTGGTTCCCAAAGGAGATTTTATTTGGGTCGCCAGCATAGCTTAGTGACAATTTATGTTGTGTATTAGGCCCAGTTTATAGGGCTTAGGAAAGCTAACAGCTTTCTAGGATCTAGTTTGTTAACAGTCACTGTTTTGTCATAACTCCCTCTATACATTTTGCATTTAGAATTAAGCTCTGGTATAGACTATTGGTATTTAATTTGACAATAAAGTTGAATATCATATGAACTAAAGATACAATCTTGCTTATGTAGAAGAAGAAACATTTACAAAAATCCATGGCATGACCTCTCTTCTTGATAGCTGTTGAAAACTGCATGGAAATGACAGGGATTGTTTTGTTTAATAATAAATACATTATGCTGCCTTCTGCTTTTCCCAAAAACAATGTAGCCTACAGGTGTACCTTTCATCAGTCCAGTTGCAATGGATGTACTTGGGATTGTTTAGAGATTTTAATGGTTTTATAACAATGCTACAATTTTTTTGGCAAGGGCTACACATCTATTCACCTTTGCAGCGCCAGTAGGCTACTTTCTGTGCGGCCCGCAAACACACATGCCAAACAAGCATACACAAAAGTTTCAAGAGTGGGGTATGGAGTAGAAGATGGGGACAAATTGATTAATGTGATTTATTTTCGCGGAATGGATGTACAGGACTGAGCGGCAGTCATATTTTGTACCGCTATGCGGTACATCTAGTTTTATTTTATTTACTTATTATTATTTTTCTTATTTTTTTTTTTGGGGGGGGGGGGGGGGGCGTGATTTTGAGCATTTTCATGATATCACCTTGCTCAGAGCTGCAATTTGTTTTGCTTTATAAATGAGCCTCATTAAAGGGCAGACTTTTCCAAAACACATCCCATTAGAGTTGTTTTCTTAAAAGTGCTTCTTGCTGATTTGTTGTCTTACACATTTAATATGAGCTGTGTCTGACCTTGTATTTTTTTTCTAAATATTCACAGTATCTCTATTATTTACAGTTTTGAGTAGATTTAGCAAGTAAATATAGCTTCTTATTTGGAGCAGTGTGACCACTTTCCTGCTGTTTTGGTGAACTTCTTCACTCACTTTTACATATCGCATCATTAGCGTCTTGCACTTGTGGAATTTTAAACATGTTTTCTGTTTGTGTACAGACCAGCTGCAAATTGTATTTGGGTAGAAAGTAGGTGAGCTGTTGCAGCATGCCATTAAGAATGAAAACGGTGTGAAATATGTAAGGAAATGCAAAGAGCTCAACGGTGCCCATAGATGTCAACATAACATGTGGGTAACACAATCATTTCCCCAGCAGGACTTGCCAGAGGAAATATTGTCTAAATCTTTCCATCGCTCACGCTACATTTGCTCAGCAAAGCTGGAGCGTTTCAGGCATTGTCTTCGGACAGTGATGGACGAGCCCATTTGCTGCAGGAGAGTTTTACGGATCTTTGGGATATTGACAGGCTATCACAGATGACTTTGCTATCTGCATGTCTGTGTCCGTGGTTGCCATGCAGGACTCTGGTGTGCTTCACTGTCATTGGCCGGGAGGAAAAGCTTGTACCTTTTTTTTCAGTGTTGTACTAATTGCGTTGTACCAAAGTCACCCGCCGAATGTCCTGCAAAATTAATAAATAAGAAAATAAAAAATAGCTGTGCACAAACTGTACATGTGCTAGGTGGACGGTGTGCCCTGGATTCGCGCCTCTCTCTCATCTCTTACCACTGCCCTCAACACACACACACACACACACACACACACACACATACACACACACACACTTTCACACATACGCCATCACACTCTACCCTGTCTCACCCTTCCTTAGCTTGGGCTGGCTCTTTTGTCTCTCTCTCTTATTCAGGCCGTCCTGGCTGAGCCTCTGTGCCTGAGAGGGGCGCAGGGCAGATGAGACGCTGAAAAAGCCCCAGGTCTGAACAGGCTGGGCAGGCGTCGCGAGTGAATAGATTAAGGGGGCCTTCAGCCCTGCTTACGCTCTCAACAGCGCAAGGGCCACTCCTCTCAACGAGGACTTTTCATTTTGCTGCATGGGCACTTTTACTTAATCGCTTCGTTGTTATTTATTTGTGTGTGTGAGTGTGTGTGTGCGTGTGTGTGCGTGTGTGTGCATGTGTTTTTTTAACATGCACTTGGCATTTTCCATTACCGGAAAACTTCCTTTTGAATGCAGTGTGTGATTTTTAGAAATGTGTGCTCTGCCACACAATAAGTCTGACTGCGGGGGGAGAAAAAAAATGGCAGACGCAGTAAAAGATTTCTTGGCAGAAATATTCGCAGCCTCAGTTTGACGTTTCGATTTTTATTTCATTTCACTCGAGTGTTTTCCTCTTTGTGAGTTGTTTAGTGAGTGTTTGATGCTGTTTGTGTGTGTGTGAGTGTGTGTGTGTGTGTGTGTGAGAGAGAGAAAGGGAGAGTAATCGAGAGAGAGAAAGAGAGTGTGTGTTGTGTGGACATATGTTTGTCTGTGTGTATGTGAGTGTGTGTGTGTGTGTGTGTGTGAGAGAGAGAGGGAGTGCATGTGTTGTGTGGACATAATGTGTATGTGTGTGTATGTGTGTGTCCGTAATCTTATGTGTAGGCCGAGGTGTGTATGTACCTGCATGTGTGTGCTTCCGCACCCTTAGATATGAAACAATTCCAATAAAGTGAAAGTGTGAGTGTGTGTCCCCTGAGTCCTTCCAATAATAATGTAGTTTGTGAGTACAACTTCAGGTAGTACGGACACAAAATCCAAATCACTCCTGATGCTTCACACGCTAGCACACAGAGAAGAGGAGCTGTTTTATTTGAATCTAATGTAATAGCTGGGTGTGGGTGACCCCTGGTAGTGCATGCTATTAATGAAATATACAAGGACTAGGTACATTATTAAGTAATAATGCACGAGTGAGAGTGGGGTTGGTAAGGATATACCCATGGCTGTTGTTCAGCAGTAGACAGGAAGCAGGAGGTCGAGTACCGTAGGTAACCACAGCCGTGGGTATATCCTAACCCCATAATCATGATTGAGTGTCATATGGCTTTATGCAACATTTTACTACCAATTAATTACATGTGCTTTCTATCATTTATTTAGATTTTTGTTCATTTATCCTCTGCCCCAAAAAACAGTTCCTTAGTCAATTTTGTCTCCTGTTACCAAGTAGCCCAGCATATCACTCAGCTAAGTTCAGTGAGTGAAGCTACTGTATGTGCATGTGCACGCAATACTTCCTTGTCTCTACTGTATGTCAAATGCTAAATATAACTTTCACCCTACTCCATTTATGCCATGTCCTCACTCAATCACATGTAACATTACGAAATCGCTGCTCTCTCGTTTTGAATTATAAAATGTTCACATCGGAATGATTATTAGCGGTAAACAGTCCAAGTGGGGATATCCTGGAATGTCTATCGTCCAATCAGAAATGAATAAATAGTTTGATCAGTCCTAACTGTTGTATAATGATACGTGGACAGGTAGATGGACTGTGTGGATTTCATACTTAAAGGTGCGATTTGTAGGATTGTTACCGAACGTTCTGTAGGCCAAAATCAAAACACTGGTGAACGTTCTCAAGACTACCAGACGCGAGCCTCTTCTGGGTTGCCAGATGTAATGAAGACTTAGCTAACTTTAGTTGACCTGCAGCGCTTTAACGTTTCTCCAACCATGACCCAGCTACACATTAAGGAAACAATGAAAACAAAAAATACCTCTCTAACCAACGTAACATATTTAGCTGAAGTCAGCGATGCAGATGAAGTTTAGCCTAGGCTACCTGTTGTGGAGAAATATGGCCAGCTCTGCGTCAGACTTGATATTCTTCGTTTGACGAAGACGTCACCATATCAGGAAGCTCCTCCGATGTCCACTTAATTTGTTTCTTGTTTTAATTTTGTAAATTTGCCTGCCTCTCGTAGGCGTTCATGACTAGCCTACAACTGACAGCTGATGACAGTTGGCCTTTGGTAATTTGGCAACCCAAATAGGAGGACGTGCTAGCCCATTATTAATACGCTATTCTAGAATGAATCGTTCAAAACATAAACGAAAATTCCAAGAGATTCCGCCCCGTAACTCATTTTTTTCATGGGTTTTACGGGGTTTTTCGGGTTAGAGTAATGTTGTCAAATAAGCCATTACATCAATTCATCGTGTTTCCTTACTCTCTGACAACATATGGTGATCATTTTCTGAATGGTTACAGTTTATTTTCCATTATTTCCTACATACTGGATCTTTAATCACAGACAGACTCTGTTGCCTGTTTATTTTTTCATTTCTTTCTTACCAGTGCAGTCCTTACCAGTTAATTTCATAACAGACTGCTCTGTTGTGTTCAACCTCCACAGTGACAGAGGAGGGTCACGCGTATCCTCTGCTCACTGTGTTTCCCAGAAATAAATACCACCTGGTCAGCACCTTGACCAGAATACAAAGGTCCCCATGGCAGTGGCAGTCAAATGATACCTTTTTGGCTTTCTGCCCACAAACACCCGAAATTACTCTTACATGAAACCTCAGTTGAACTGAGAACCTAGCCACCACTGACAAAGGTCGAAGTGTAGGTGTTTCCCAACATGCACCCTAAGCACTCATACACTGCATATGTTTCTCAAACCATCTACGTCTTCATCCTGCAATTAGTCATACATTAGTTCCTTTGTTGCACTGCTACTGCAGATGGTGGTGAAGACAGAGATCTGATAGAGCCTGACTAGCCTTCCTCTTGGTCCCCTGTTGGTGTTTAGGAGCTGAGCTGAGGAGCAGCGAGTTGATGGGGTGCCGTCACTGCTCACATTTGTCCCCGGTCTCGGCTGATAAAGGGCTTCCGTCGAGATTAGTGTCAGACCTACATGTTCACTGGGCCGTTTCATTGATCTGATTCCATGACATTACGGCAGAGCGAGAGAACAAAAAAAAACCAACGACAAAACAAAACAAACAAAAAAAAAAAAGCGCAGGTGACCTGTTGGCCTTCAAAGGCTGCCAGCGGAGATAAATAGCTGCTCTGGAGTCAGGGGCCTGTGTATTCGAGCCCCGTGGAGTCCACAAGGTAGCTCAACCGTGAGATCTCAAACGTCGCTCGCGAGGCCAAACTAATTGAGGCGTGCGTGAGGCCACAGCTGGCTGCGAGGCGTCGGACGGTGAAGGAGCAACTGAGTGAAAGGATGAGTGAGTGCGCCTGTAAGTGTAAGTGAATGGCAGAAGGAGAAGGGACGGCAGTGGGCTAACTTCACATGGACTCGAGTAGCTTTGTGCCCACACAGTGATGTGGATGTGGTTGAGAGAGAGAGAGAGAGATCATTGCTAGAGATGATAGTAATGTGGGAAAATGGCCATTGTTTGTCTGTGCTGGTGTATGATGTGCGTGTGTGTGTGTGCGCGTGTGTGTTTTGTGAGGGGTGCGGGGTGTTTGATTATTGGGGTTGGGATTTAACTGGGTGGGAGTGACACCCAGATCTACACACAAATGTGTGTTTATGTGTGTACATAAACACAGACACACACACACACACACACACACAATCTCCATGATCTGATAACAGCACCAGTTCTGCCGTTATGTACCTGCTAATGTTGTTTTATAAAGCTATAATGCTCCTGGACCTGCCTGCAGATGAGCAGCTATATAGCTAATGTAGCAATCTATTTCCTCCTGATGGTGCAGATGCCTGCCTCATCTGGTGTGGGGCCATGAGCTCCAACAAAACACTCATCTTAAGTTCCAGCGCAGGTCATCATCGGCCTTTGTGCTCCTCAATGTGCTCCTCCTCCTGTGCTTTCTCAATGAGGAGGAGCCCACACTCAGCAGGGAGAGCAGGTGGAAGTTAAGGGGAGCCCCCATGGCTAACCCCTGCCTTCCCCTCTCATCCCGGCCCTCCTCTCCTCGCCTCCTCCTCTTCCTCATTTACCCGTCATCCTCCTCTGGGTGCTCATCATCGTGAGGCTGTCAGACGGAGCCCTGACAGCCCCTATCGGAAGACTTCATTATCTTCCTGTCTGCCTTGTGCCTCGCTCCCTTTTTCCCCCCAACCAAGCTCATCTGCCATGACAACTTCATTCTGTCCTGCATCGCCCGCCACCCCCCCCCCCCCCCCCCCACCACACCCCTCACCCCCGCTCTCTTCACATCGATCGCGCTGACAAGACAGGTGGAGGCTGATGACAAATGCATTTAGGAGGGGGGAAGATGATGGGGGATGATCCCGCCAGCGTCCCGACCTCCCGCCTGCCTCGCCACTCCGCCACAACATCATCCAAATGTCCATATACAACCTCCTTCTCACCCACTCCCCACACATACACACACATACACACACACACACACACACACCCATCACATTGATCTCATCACCTGCCGAGTCCACATCATCGCTCCCGCCAATCAAAATCTCCCCCAATAAGACTGAGCAGGTGTGTGGTTGTCAACCTAAACAGAGCCCAGGATGGATTGACACTGGGTGATTATTATAACACAATGGTGGGACTCGGATTTGCCTCCATTCGCCCAGATTGCCAAGGCCAGGGGAGCCAAACCCAGGAGCTCAGAAGAAATAGCTACTCAGTGATGGAGAGAACAGAGAAGAATGGGAAACAGCTGGAGATTGTTAGATGGAGTCAGAGAGAGAGAGAGAGAAGAAGAAAAGATTACCAGCATCTGTTGGTACTCTGGGCACTCCCACCCTGGAGGCGTTGTTGGCTGCATGAGTCTTCATGGACCACTAGCTCTCTTTATTCCAGCAATGACTAAGCAAATATAATTGAAAAACACACCGGCCCCCTTGAAAAAAAAAGCAAATAAAAAATAAACAAACAAACAAACCCAGACCGCCTATTTGTCTCGCCAGCACCACCATTAGCTAATCGAGGCGAGTGAGAGTTCCTTTATGAGGTATTAAGCGCAGTAGTTTCTATTCCATCTTCTCCTCCTCTTCTCTGCCTCCTTCTCTCCTCCTCTCTGCGTGAGTAAACATGACCTTTTCCTAATGCGGGGGTTGATGGAGGGGGAGGAGGTGATGTGAGGAGGCACGGCAGGTGTGAGATGGCCAGCTGGCGCTGGGCAACATCACTCACACGGGCCTCGTCCCCGCTGCCGGGAGAGACAGGGATGGATTACTGCACGGGCCTATCGGGCCCAGGCCCAGGGGCCCAAGAGGGTCAGGGGGCTCTGAAGCCCAAGCCTTTGCATGGAACCATTGCCTCAATATCAACAAATCAGGATGTAGGCTATGAATCTGATTGAATTTAGTATTGGCCATCCCCAAAATACACCAGCATACAGGAAACCACATCAAACAAATTACAAATATTAATTAAAACAAATTAAAAATAAAATTAAAAAACAAATTAATACATCTGGGCCCAGGGGCCCGAAAGTTCATAATCCGCCCATGGGGAGAGAAGGGCTCAGGCGCCCCCAACGAACGCAAGGTTAGTGAAGGAGGATGGGAGGCAAGGCAAACAGAGCAGTCAGTCAATCTGTGGAATGGTGGAGAAGTGGCGAGCGACTGACCAGCTGTGACCGTACATGACCGTACATGAAGTCTCCATGTCAGATTTTTCCAGAACTACAGTATGTGCAGACGGTTCATGGCAATGTGCTATAAAATTACACTATTTTATCATTTTACTCAGTTATCAGTTAGTATTTTTCATTAAAAATTGCCAGCAGAGAAACCATTAACAGAAGTAATTAGAACAAGGACATTTATGTTAACTCCCATAATGCTGTTGTTTTCATTACCCATTATTATTCTAAGGTGCTCGTAAAAATATATGGGTTCTGCCCCTGTAAAATTATTATATGCGTTTCTCCCTAGCACGTATCTGCAAGTCTGCCTGTATTATCAGCCATTTTTCCTCCATCAGAACAATATTTTGACCAACTGTAGTTTACAGTACATCAGCAATTTCACTTATGTGGGTTATGCTAATTAAATTTGATTTAAATCTCCATTAAAAAAAATTTGGTGTCATTGGTTGAAGAAAGACATTAGTTTATTATTGTAGTCTATAAAAACCTTAAGAATTTTTTATTATACATTCATATTGTTTCATTATATATTCATAATACACTGGTGTATTATCAGCTATACTCCACAGAATGCATAATTTAAAGCTACATCATATCTCAGCTGAAGTTGTGCATGGATTTCAGACTGGAAATTGTGAATATAAATGAGACCAATGTCTTGAGCTGCCAATCAGAAAATTAAACACACACACACACAATATGCCAGCTGTTGAGGAAGTTAGGTGAGAATCTATTGAATCCACTTCATCTGATGTTGTATGGAAAAAGCTCAGGAGACCTTTCTCTATCTTTCTCAAGGGAAGATATATTATGGTCTATTCCTCTAATGGGTCTGATAGGTTTGATTTGCTAACTGCATACAATATTAACTGTGTGATTTCTCATCTATTTATCATCTAGGAATTCCACCCTAACATTCTGTTATTTAGTAATCAATGAAAAACACAAATTATGAAAGCACACATGGGCACAGAAATTAGATGATAATGAATAAATTATATAAAATGAATTTTTTATATCAAATGAAATAAATAAATTAGAATAATAACATATTTTTAGAAAAGTCAGTTCTGTCCCGAAACTTGTCAAGCTTCAAGTTCTCTGTGATGTAACTTATCTTTAAAAAAAAAACTTATCTCTTCTTATCTCTAAAAATAACATGAAGTCATGTCCTTGAGCCAGTATGAAATTACTATACACCATTTGTTGCACCAATGTCTGTCTCACCTACACAAGTAATGTTAGATATCTAAGCCCAAGATCTTGGCACCACCTGATTCATCAGGAAGGAGACGCCACCATAGGGTCAGCAGCTCAAGTGCCACATGAGTAATGTGCACTTGCAAGGACATCTCAAACCACCTTACATGTGTCCCGCACTGCTCTTTGCCTGGAGGACAGAGTATTTAGTGGATCAGGTGGAAGAGGCCATTACTTGACTCAACTCAACAGATGCCTGCATACTGTAGGCAGTCATCAAACTGCCCCCCCCCCCCCCCCACCCGCCCACACCACCACCACCACACACACCATGTGTTCACCTTGAGGAGCAGAATGAATTGGCTGAGAAGAGTCAGCATCCAAACAAGAGGTTAAAGGGGAATCCTGGCAATTTTTCACATAGATCTCTGTTTCTTGAGATCACCGAGTACTGTCAGCACGGTCGGAAAAAACAGCCAACAGCAAAATCAGCCAGGCAGCTACAGCGCTACACTCTGGGGGCATGATCATGGGGGCTCATGAACATGCCCCCAGAGTGTTGCACTGTAGCTGCCTGGAAGCTCTAGCTGGTGGCTGCAGCAACTCAAACTAGATAAAACTGATTGTCGTGACCTCGAGAAATGGAAATCTATGTGAAAAATCAGTACAGTATACACACACACACACACACACAAACACACACACTCAAACCCACTTGCCTTAGCCACAGTGAATACACACAAACACAAAGAACACATACACATAATCTCGGAAGTTCTTTACTTAATAAATCAGTAATAAGAGGTAATATGAGGTAATTTTAAAGTAGATACACTTATCGTAACAACACAACCCACAAATTACTTCATAGTTTCTAAGTTGTTTCAAAACAATAATCCACTTTGTTGTGGTAATAAGTAGGGGATAATGGACGACACGGTGGTCTGTTCAGTATAGTATAGTATAAGTATATATACTCTTTTGATCCCATGAGGGAAATTTGGTCTCTGCATTTATCCCAATCCGTGAATTAGTGAAACACACACAGCACACAGCTCACTGCTCGGGGAACAGTGAGGGGTTAGGCAGACATCCCAACTTGCAAAAAGTCATTTCAGGGAGGCATCACGAAGCCCCCCCCCCCCCCCCAAAAAAAAAAAAAAAAACTATACAATAATGTCAGTACAACAAATAAGGAAGGCCTATAGATAGAAATTGTGAAAATAAAATATGTAGATTTTGGTAGTTTGGTCTTTTCATGTAGCCTTGGCAACTAGCCATCTAGTAGGCTATAGGCCTGAATAATATGCACATGAATTGACACTTGTTAAACTCACCTCAACATGTCTTTTGCAATCATTTAACCCGCTATGGGCAATGCTAAAGTCACTGTTTACAAACAGTGCAGCGTGCAAGACTAGGTCCATCATTATGTTTTACTCTTATGAGACAAGGGTAGCCTACACTTTGAAATTGGTCTTACATTTGCCTTTTTTTTGAGGCACTGACTCTACCATGACGCTCCTGTTTCTACTGAACTGATTAATTAAGTTCGGGAGAAAAGACATAAAACCCCTCCTACACTGAAAACTGATTGGTTGATTTAGCGAAACAGGCCAATCAGGATGCTCTCTGTCTTGGATGCGCTCAGACACACACGCACCACCCCTCTCTCTCTCTCCCCTCGTGTGCGCGCTACACTCAGATGCACACGCGCTCTTGATCACTCACTCTAGATTCCGGGAGATTTTATCTAATTTGCGGGCGTCAGGGAGCCGCTATCAATATGCAGGAGACTCCCGGAACTTCCGGGAGACTTGGGATGTCTGGGTTAGGTGCCTTGCTCAAGGGCACTTCAGCCGTGGCCCACTGGTCGGGGCCCGAACCGGCAACCCTCCGGTTACAAGTCCAGAGTGCTAACCAGTGGGCCACAGCTGCCCCGACACAGAAGTTAATGCACGGTCGAGGTTGTAAAACGGCCCCGACGCGAACAGACCACCGTGGAGTCCATTATCCCGCTTATTCCACTGTTTCCACTTGCATTGTGTTCATTTCCTGTTAAATTGTAACGTTTTAATCGCTAAAACTGTCTTGTTTGTAGAACTAATTTCTTCCGACACATATCAACTAATTTCTAAGTAACAACTGACTGGGAGTTAACATCGAATTTCTTTGTTGTAATGAGATCTAATGAGGTTTCAAATGTAGGCTAGTAATTCAACAGCAATACAGCTAAGGACATAACTGAGATCATAAAATGGCACTGGATGCACACTGACTACACAGCTAACTTTTATCCATGCTATGCAGACCTGAACTCCTATTCCATAAAACACAAACAGTACAGATACGCTAAAACAGCCACAAAAACAAAGCATTTGTTCAATTTGCTGCCCATCCTCTTACACAGGTGTTATCATTGAACCAAAGAACATTGTGGTGTGACAAAGACAGACACTTGTGTCCAAATAAAAATCCTATCAACATTCACATTGTAAAGTTGGGTTTCCATTAGAGGAATTCGGGGGTAGGTTTACGGGGTCTTGGCCATTTGCATGAGTTTTCATTACCGGAGCTGCCCCGTGAAGGCGATATCTAGGGCCCGAAACAATACCTACCTCAGGATAGGTAGGCCTACTTCAGTGCGGCCCCAAAAAACTCAAAAACTCTCGCTGCGGCCTGGAGGAAAGAGAGTTGGACATCTACATCCAAATGTCACATCATTATGCCCCGCCCACTCCCGTCATCTTAAAGCCGGTGTTATACGGTAACTGGCTTTCATGTTAACTGGCTGGACTGTTTACTTTGCCTCTGGAGTTAACGTAACCGCCCCCTTCTTTTGCAGATGTGTTCAGCTGATGATTTAGCCTCCGATACCTGGTCACAGATTCGTCTGTTTAACTCAAGTTCAAATAGAAATGTTTGTGATGGTCCACTTTGTTGTTTAATAAAGTTTTACAACACGATGTGTCGGCGTTGGAAGTGTCAGGTGGTCTGTAGTAGGCTAGGCTGCTGGACCATGAATATGCCACCAAATAAATAAAAACTAAATGAACTCCACGTGGGTCTCGAACCGCTACTAGCCTATATTAAATTGCTATTTGATATCCCGACATCAACCTAACTAACCAGGGGGATATTCCATCAACCTCGCTAATGAAGGCGGTGCTTAACAGAAATAGCCTGGCTTGAACTAGCGTACACTTTCACTTGGGGCTGAAGCCGTTCCATTAACTCAAGTTAGCGACATCTTGGCCTCGTTTATTCAAGCGAGGTTTAGTTCAGCTTCATCTCTGCTCGTGCACGAGGTAGAACAGTAGACCAAAACAGTAGATTGACGAAAAGAGGATATCGTAAAATTAAGACAAAACTAGACGATTTCTGTTCGATTTGGCAAGCGCCATCTACAGGATTTTCATCGAAAGTCATCAAATTTAACATCGAGAGAAAAAAATAGATTGCCTACAGAAATTGGAGAATAATGAAAGCATACATTTAAAACAGCAATGGTATGGTTTGAAATCAATTGCGAGTTTGATTGGCTTCACTCTTGAACACATAGTCTATACAGTCTATGCTTGAACAAAACGAGTGAATGAATAAATAGCCTAGTATAAACTCAAAAACAACTTATGGATATGCATATGGATATTCAAAACTATCTATAGCTTACGTTCTTAGATTAAAAGTGTTCGCTCCAAATTATTGTATAGGTGTAGGTGGTCATAAAATAAATACATATCAACATAATAGCCTATAGCCACATGAAGCAGTTTTAATTATTAGCTGCCTAGGCTACATAATAATTATCCTTTGGCTTGCATCAGATATAATATAGCCCACTGGCAAAGCTGTCACTGAACAGCCTACCAAATGTGCATGACCCTTTATCAGCAGTAGACATATGTCTTTCATCAAAGATTATAACTAAAAATGCCATTATCAAGGTGATAAACAATGTAACCTTAATACTTCGTATGGGAAGCGAACCAGCGAACACGCAAGAATGTATCCTTATGCCGTCTTGCTGCACGTTACACCACCACCGAACGTCAGTAACACAGAGTAGCACGATTCCTAAAACCACACGCATGTGAAGTTAAAACATTTTTAATCGCATAATCTTCATACATTCTTTGGAGCTAGTGAATGTGTAAATCCATGCTTGGTGCACTGTCGGAAAAAAACATTTCTAGGCCTACTTCTATTTTTGAAGTTGTAGGCTACAGGTGACGAGAGCACAGGTTGACAATGTCAACTCGTTTGGACTCGTTTTCCGACTGATTGGTTTTTTTTTGCAACACAGCTTAATTTAGCTTGAAAGTTAACCTGCTACGCAACGCAGGTTAATTTGCTACGCAAATTTTGTGTAAAATGTGGACACAGTAGACTTCTCCTGCACGTTGCAGTGTGCGTTTCAATGCGTGTGTTTCATTGAACTGAATTCTAGAAAGCACAGACTGGACAAGTGGATACAAAATTGTCAGGCAAGAGCAACACAAATTACTAATGGTGGTCAGTTGTGATGTGCATTAGGTTAAAATGCAGATTATTGTTTTGTCATTCGAGTTAGAATCTCATAGTTGAACATTTATTTGCTGGCATTGATAATCCTGTGAGACACTTCAAGTAGAGGAGGCCACAGCCTGGCAGCAATCAGTGAAACGTTTGTAAACTTAACCATGTTAGGCTACTTTGAAGGCCTAAGTAAACGGCTTGGGCAACGTTGCAAGATAACACAGTAGCCAGTTACCATAATCCGCTGTGTTAACCTGCTAAACACAATAACATACTAGGTGACCTCTTTTACTAGTAACCTAGACCTAGTGGATATGGGCAATTTCCCTACAAAGTGTCAGCTGGTTAGTGGCACAAGCAGGTTGGTGTCAGGTTATCATATACGCAGTTTAATTTAATAGTGGTTCGAGACCCACGTGGAGTTTACTAAGTTTTATTTATTTGATGGCATATTCATGGTCCAGCGCATGCAGCCTAGCCTACTACAGACAACCTGACACTTCCAACGCCGACACGTCGTGTTGTAAAGCTTTATTAAACAACAAAGTGGAGCATCACAAACATTTCTATTTGAACTTGAGTTAAACAGACGAATCTGCGACCAGGTATCGGAGGCTAAATCAACAGCTGAACACACCTGCAAAAGAAGGGGGCGGTTACGTTAACTCCAGAGGCAAGGTAAACAGTCCAGCCAGTTACCGTATAACACCAAATCGGAAACCCATCACAGTGCAGGAAAAAAAGCCGCAATTCAACAGAAACTGTCATTCAGCGTATGGACATTGCCTATGACAGATGGATGAGAAATCGATCACATAAACGAGGTGTGAATGGAAGACCACAAGCACATTTTTTTAGTAAACACAGCAAGGCAGTCGTTTACTGTAGTTACAGCTAAATTAATTAAAGGTTATGCTGCTGCTATGGCATTTGAGTTATAATTAATCTAATAATTCTAAATAATCTAATTAATTCTAATAATCTAATTGCGATCGTGCAAATAAAAACAAAAAAATGTCCTGTAGGTCCTGTAAGCAGTGGAACAGCTGAACGGGCTGAATAGTGAGGCGTTCCTGCAGTCTACCTGTCCCCTTTACCTGGGTAGTGGGCCGAATAAGCCTACCTGTATTAGAAACTTAAACTTAAGACTACTACTACTATTACTATTAGCCTACTACTGCTACGACTACTAGCCTACTACTACTAATAATAATAATGTAAATGTATGCCTCAGGCTTGTTTACAGCACCATTAACAACGTATTTATGAAAATATAGCAATTTTCCATTAATTATCAAAAGGTATCCATCTCAGATTCATGATTTAATTGGCTAAATGATTATTTATTTATAGATCATTTCCTGGAATCTTTTCTATAAAAGGTGTTCCATGTCAAACAGTAGAAACTTTCAATTTCTGTGGAATGGCAGGTGCAAAGGAATTTTATAAGGCATTCATGTGACTTTCTATTGAGTGTTTTTTAATTAGGCATGTTTTCTCTCCAACACAAAGTTGTGTTCTAGAGCCCAGTCCGTATTTCTGACAAACAATCTGAACAGTGCAATAATCGAACACAGCAAAGAGATGGCATTGAATGGATTTGGCACAGCTTGAAGATAACCTTCTGATCATGAACATGAATCTGCAGTCAAATACAGAGGACAGTGACACCAACATTTGAATCGAGAAGGAAAAATTACACTGATATAAAATTCAGCAGTGAGCTTTTTTATATCATTTTTCACA
The DNA here is from genome assembly GCF_018492685.1 of Alosa sapidissima. Classification (NCBI taxonomy): domain Eukaryota; kingdom Metazoa; phylum Chordata; class Actinopteri; order Clupeiformes; family Clupeidae; genus Alosa; species Alosa sapidissima. Next base: position 19,772,687 of record NC_055960.1, read on the forward strand.
CATCACACATACATTTGTATCTCTCAATGCAGTGGCAGATGAAAATTGAACTCTGGTGATTACTGTAAAGTTTTCTTTTACATCCTTATGTCACCAAAGTATTTTAGAAATTGGCATTGCAATCAGGGAATTGTCATTTTTAAGTTATTTATAATGAAATAATTGAATGAATGAAATAATTTGTAACAAGTACTGACTAACCCTTGAACTGACAAAAACATATTACAAGGATTCTTTCAACTCCAAATGACTTTTTCCAAGCCCATTGAGGGGCAGACTTTGCCAAAGTTTTAGCTGGCACCAGAAAAAAGCGGTGAATCTCCCATTGGGAAAGTGTTTGTAGTTATAAGTGTTTTTTTGTAAGGCGACACACAGAGGTCCCATACCCACGCTGAGAGCTGGCTACCTGCCTGGGTGATAACAAAGACAAATTAACTTCACTGAAGACAGAGTTACACAGCAAACTTTAAGAAAGTCACTCTTGCTAACTCTTGATGAATATGACCCTTCTCATACAGTATGTGTGCTATTGGAAAGCCCGGGGCGAGGAGTTTGTCTCTGGAGAGAACTGATACCTCCACCTGTAATGTTTCATGTAAAAGTTAAGCGCTGACATCTAAGCCATTTTAAAATAGCTTTAGGTAGTGTGAGCTATTGTCAAAGACAAGCAGATTTCCATGTTGTACTATGTTGAATAAAACTTTTTTTTGGAAAGGGAAAATAATGTGCGTCTTGCATATCGAAATAGATGACTTTTAACAGTTCAAAACCAGAGAGCCCGTCTCTTCCTTTACAACAGATGAGGACAGGAATAGACTGTAATTACAGTGGGAACATCCTCCATTTCTATGTGTCTCTGATTTGGCAAGCCACAAACCAGACCCATGCAATTAACCGCCATATCGGGGAAAGGTTATCGTTGTCAGCACTGCTCAGTTAATCAGGAGTGCTAGAAGATTCCATTCACATTGGGGCTCTGTGTTGCCGAGGAGAGTAACACACAGGCTGATATTTCATATATCAGTTTGAGATGGAGGCAGGGCGGAGAGAGAGAGTACACATTAATATGCAGCGCTGTCACTGCAAATGCCAGCCAGAGATGGGCAGTTATTTTGTGCGGGTGCTCTCCTCGTGTTTAACCAGATCCTGAGGACTTCCCTCTCTCAGTGCCCAATCTGAAATGGGATCTTTAGCGGTATGGGGAAATGTCCTCTCCTCTGATTCACGTTTGTTGGTTTCGGACTAGAGTCTTTTGAAAAAGATGTTTGGAGCTGTGGGTTGAAGACAAGTCATTTGTTATGTTATGTGCAGAGTTTATGGTCTGTGAATGAGGGAAGCTGTGTACTGTAAATAGAAAAGTGGTTGACTAACTGTTTTCTTAGCCGTGTTGAAACTGCATTGAATTGAATGCTTATGGTTAACTATCAGAATGTGCTACCTAACTTGTACTTTCTAGGGCCACTAGTGTGAAAGTCAACAGGAATACCTTTCCAACTTTTTTGCCTTTTCACCCAAATTAACTATACTGTATGTTGTAATAGCTGTCACATAATGACCATGATCAATTCTAATGCTGCTGTTCGGCCTGTATTTCAATCTATCTTCAGCATCAGGTTAATAACCCACTGGTGGGAGATATTCAGCCATCTACCAATCCTAGTCATCAGTACAGTTACATCATTATAATTAGAGAATTCACAAACTTGATCAGGGACTTTGTGTATTGCTGGCGGGATCCCATATGCATTTCAACAAGTAATTTACAGACTGACTGCATCTGACAAGTAACTGTATCCGTTCCATCCAGATCTAATATCGTCAGCAAAAAAAAAAGAACTTCTTAGAATTACTAATGCACTGGGCCAATTCCACAGTTCCATGCAATTAATATTTAAGCTGGTATTGCTGTAATATATGAAGCTAAGCCTGCTAATTGATGCAGTACTTACTTCGAATGCTGGACTCTGTCAGGACAAGAGCGGTGCAAAGCGTGAGCCCAGTAAACACTACTGGCCCCCATGAGGAGGACTGTTTGAAGCAGCCCGGAAAAAGGTCCACATCCAGGTTGTGTTCTGGCAATTAGCTCATCATCCTTGACTTGCTCATGAAATAGTAAAGGGAGGTAGGAGGTGCGGGGGGGCAGCTGGGGTTGAGGCTGGGGAGGAGCTGCACTCTGGAAGACCTCCAGTCTGTAGGAGCGAGAAGCCCCCAGAGGGAACCAATGGAAGGGGTGTGGGGTGTGGGGGGGCACAAATACACCCATCACACCCTCAGAACTTTCATCTCAGCAAGCTATGAGTCTCGTGCCAGACAGACAACCACCCACACACACACACACACACACACACACGCACACATGCACAAGCGCATGGCTGGAAAAGGCATAGGGGGAGACGGAGACTAATTAGAATGCGCTGGAAGCTGCCGAGAGGCCCGCTTGGCAGCACTGGCGCGGACAGGGAATTCAGACGCCTCAGAACCTCGACCGCAACTGAACAATGTAATCGTGATTGCCATGGTTGGGTGGATGGATGGTCAAACAGACGGGCAGACTCGAAGACAGTTGAATAAATGTGTTTCAGAGAGAGTGATGGGGATGAGAGAGGCATAAAAAGAGACACAGAAATAGAGAGAGAGAGAGAGAGAGAGAGACTGATCAAGCTACCATAGCCTCTGGCACCACAGACAGCTGTTATTTTGATGGGAATCAACATAATGGCATAGATTTTTACAGCACATTGAAATGTTTGCTCTGGTCTCATCTCTGCCTGTGGCTCTCCTGTCCTTGCAAATCACTGTGGTCTAAGGAAGATAAGTGGTTCTCACGCTGAAATGATAATAAGCTTAAAACAATCTGTTTCAGAACTTGAATCAGGGGCAGCATCAGTTCAGCTCGATTGAGTGGGCCAAGCTCCTTCAGAGTGTTCAATGTATTCAGTAGAGTTAGTTGTAGTGCTAATAGAGGTGTTTTAATGGGAAAGAAACATCACCTGTTATCATTGTGTGAAGAGGAATCATCCTGGACTAGCAGGAAAGGGTATGGTGTCAGGGTTCGCTACAGCTAACAGTCTCTGAGGACAACCAGACCACGCAGAACACGCCAAGCTAGGCCACAACACTGCACAATGTCACAATTGATAGAATCTGGGCTCACCAATTGCAAATGAAATCAGTGATGAATGAGGCATCATTTGATTGGTTTTTGTACAAAGCTTGAGTGCTATCCTCTACCTCCCAGGTTTTCTTATTCGGGTGAGGAGAGTGTGAACCACAGCCCGAAGGCTCTATTTTGAGTACAACAATGTTTACAATTGATCAAACACCATACTGCATATTTTTCAGCTAAACCATGTGCTTCACTCAAATCGTTTCCTCAGTGACAGCCTGTGCCCTTACTTTCCTGAGGCCCTTCTACAACTGAAACTCTTTTCAAGTTTTCCAGGCACAATTTGTAATATGCAAGTGTTGTTTGTGTGAAGGAGAGAGGGAGAGAGAGAGAGAGAAAGAGAGAGAGTAAAAATCCTGCTGGTCATCATGATGATAAGCTTGTGTTAACACCTCGCTTCAGTAGTGTAATGGGAGCGGCGCAGGGCGTTTATTTGAGGATGCGGTTCCCGCGGGGGTTTCTGCAATAGTAGCGCACGGCGCACTCGACTCCTGCATTCATTACGGGGAGCGGACGGCCTAATTGAAAGGGAAAGCACTGACCTCGGAAAGGCCTCCAGCTCTGGCGCCGCCGAACTTGGCCTCTGCTCAGATGTAGGGTCTCCCAGAGCCGCAGATAGACCTCTCCAGCCTCTCTCCCCTCCCCGGTCCCGAGAGGGCATGAAAAAGGGCTCATTGCAGTAATTAAGGTCTTGGATCCGAGCACACACGCACACGCACACACACACACGCACACACACACACACACTCTCTCTCTCTCTCTCACACACACACACATGCACACACACACACACACACACACACATATCCTCCCCCATCACGCTACCCACACACCTTAAATCCCGCAAATTGAATGTGTCCTTGAACTACACATGACTGCTAATGATTAGGAGGGTAAATTAGCTGCTGTAAGGGTTTTGAAGTCACTCCATTTCTTTGAGTGTGTCTCACCAACTCCCTTTTGGCACTCTGAAGGAGTTCAAAAGTTTGCTTTCAGGCTAAAGATGAAAAATAGGCACAGCTGTTTTATTTGTAAAAGAACTGGCTCATACTGAGGAGGAAAGTGATAATAAAGTCATAATAGTCATTAAGGCTATATCTTTATGAAGAGTTAAGAATAAAGTGGCAAAGCACTGTAGATATTCTTTTTGTAAATGTCATTTATTGTTTTATCTTTTAAACTATATAATAACCTTTATGCACAAAAAAATACTGTATACTTTATTCTATATGCTGAAATATATAAATATATTATTTAATTTGATATTTTTTTATTTTAAATGGGCTTGGTTGAGGACCAAGGACACTGAGTTTTGTATTTGCAAATCTTCAGCTGAACTGAAAGATGAAAACCATGGAGCAAATAGCCGTTCTCTACTGAATTTGATTGCATATTCGTTGTCACTTTTTATTATATTATTTAGACATCACCTTTGGTAGTTCGAAGGTGAAGAAAACACAGTGGCAGGAAAACACAATCTGCACTCTATATATTTGACATACGTCGTCTTTGACTTTGATAAGCTTTTAACTTCCAGGGCTGCAGAATGCATAAAAAAGTGTTTACAGGACATGTTATGTCTGTTAATGTTAATGTTTATGTGTCATTACTTAAAAGAAATCATCAAAGAGACACTGCTTTTCCAATGACACACTTAATATGCACCTGCATATTTTCATTCCTGTCAGTGGGCAAGAGTAACAAAACAATTTGCTCTCCTCTTTATCCTTGTTTTTCGTGTCTTTGATCTAGCAAGAGTTTCAGTTGTAGATGTAAGAGGAAAGTGCAAAGACATAATACATATTAAAACATAGTAGACAGACAATAATACAAAATGAACAGGAAGAGTTTTTATTCTTCCACTGATGTCTTTTTTAGTGGGATGCCATTAATGAAATGGATGAGTACTTCACCCCAATTCACACCTATCAAGTGTGCAACGTGATGAGTCCCAGCCAGAACAACTGGCTCCGGACCAATTGGATCCCACGCGAGGGGGCCCGACGCATCTACATCGAGATCAAGTTCACGCTGCGCGACTGCAACAGCATGCCAGGTGTGCTCGGCACCTGCAAGGAGACCTTCAACCTCTACTACTATGAGGTGGACCGCGACCTGGGCCGCTCCACCATCTGGGAGAACCAGTACGTCAAGATCGACACCATCGCCGCAGACGAGAGCTTTACTGGCGTGGACCTGGGCGTGCGGCGTCTCAAGCTCAACACCGAGGTGCGCGGTGTCGGCCCACTGACGCGACGCGGCTTCTACCTGGCCTTCCAGGACATCGGCGCCTGCATCGCCGTCGTCTCGGTGCGCGTCTACTACAAGCGCTGCCAGGGCGTGGCGCGCGGCCTGGCCGTCTTTACCGACGTGGTGACCGGTGCCGACTCATCCTCACTGGTGGAGGTGCGGGGCCAGTGTGTGGACCACGCCGAGGAACGGGACACGCCCAAGATGTACTGCAGCGCCGAGGGCGAGTGGCTGGTGCCCATTGGCCGGTGCGTGTGCAGTGCTGGCTTCCAGGAGCACCGCGACGCCTGCATCGGTAAGTCCTTCTCTTTATAACACTCAGTTGACACTGAGTTGACTGACACTCAGTTAGGACCTACTGTATACGTACAGAGCTACTGGCTATTTATGTTAAACCTATAGGTTTCCAGTGGACAAATCCTAGTGTGTTACACAATACTAACCTACCGGTATATCATATTACAAACTCAGCATATGCGTCACATGAGAGTCTATGAGTATATTTCCTATTCTGCACATATCATATGCATTGGGGCTTGTCAAAGATTGTCTTTAATTTTCTTATAGACGCATACATACAGTATATGTGGATTATATATTTGGGGATTTTTTTTTTTGTTTAATTTGTTTGTGTCTGCTGGAATGACCTCATTTGTGGACCCGTGCATATCTCAGGCTCTAATGGGTTACAGTAATTAAAAACAATTAATCACAGTTTGTTGATAATTAAGCTTTAGGCACTGGCTAAAAGTGTATTACAAAACAGAACACCACTCCTAGCCAATGGTCTCGCTCAGCCCACCGGGGAGGGGATGCGGGGGAGTCGCAAGTCTGAAGAGGTTGTTTTGACGGCTTATCAGCTTCCTACTCCTCACCCATCGTCGAGGTTTTCAATTATGTATGGGTGGCACAGACCGCCTGTGGATGCTCATATTTTTTTTTTGCAAGTGATTGCAATTAACAATCTAAGATGCCAGAGTCTGTTTTGGTTTCTATTGTCTCAAAAGCTGGTGTTTGGGGAAAAGACGTGTGTGTTAAATTAGGTAAGTTGATGATGGCCATTGTAGGTTGTCAATAATGTATGTTGATGGCCAGGGAAACACACCTTCAGTTTTCCACTTTTAATCATACATAATGTTTGCTTTGTTACAATGTCTAATTATACTGATTTCTGATTAGAGCTGAATGTATACGGTGAGGCAGATTTTCCACAATGAATGCCTCACCATATTTGAACAACACCTCATAGCATTATTTGAGTTAATTCTTCCTCTGTATTTTCATGCTGTGTGTATGTGTGTGTGTGTGTGTGTGTGTGTGTGTGTGTGTGTGGGGGGGGGGGGGGGGGGGGGGGGGGGGGGGGGGGGGCGGGTGGCATGTACAGACATAGAGTGCTCACTTTTTCTCAGTCCGTATAAAAACACACATCGGTAATTAGGTAAATAACTTTAGCACTGCACTATGCACGCTATTAGCTAGATTTCTGCTGTGATGGGGCCTTGTAGCTATGGCAGAAATTTTCACGAGTCATTTCACTCTCGTGTGAGCTCTGTCAGGGGCGATATCGCTCTGAAAGGCATCCCTATACGCCTGGATGTCTATTGTGCAACACAGGCCCATGGTTAAACGGGGGACCAGTCTTTGTGAATCCATTTAAGGATGAATGTCTGAGAAGCACACTCAGCCCTTTTAGACCAAACTGGGTCGCTGAGCTATTTCTCCCGGCGCCTGCACTTGCTCTCCAGTCACGCACATCTCCAGGACAGACACGAGCAGAGGAGGAGGGACGTGCGCGGTGGGGGGGGGGGCGGCAGGAGAGCGCGCGTCTGTGCATGGCTTGGCTTCCCTTTTCCTGACGCTTTCATAATGCCCACTCCATGGCACAAGAAGTCATCAAACAGAAGAATACAGTGGGGGGTGAAACTGGAGCACTGGTGAGCATTCCGGAAGGTTTGCGTGTCGTTGTCGAGTCTTTGTGAAAAAAGGCAGTGGGGGAAGGGTGATATCAGACCGACATCATCTGAGACAATCTTTTTAACTGCCGATCAAAACAGAGCAATAGCTTCCCATGTCAGTCCTGTCGACTCTGTTTTAGGCTTGCCTTCTACGATATGGCCGTAGGGTCTTTAGGCTAGTGAGAAAATGGAGTCAAATGTCTATTTCAGAAAGGGACAACACCACAGTATGCGTGCTTATCAGAATAGTCGTTGAGCTTGTCAACCCCACCGTTCCAACACTAGAATAACCTAGTTACAGTAGAATGTCGAAGAGGATATGGCCTATAAACAGCTTAGCAAACATAAATAATACAATATCCATATCATTTAATTCACAGTTCCATCCTGTCTTCTGCTTGAAAACTGCAGTACCAACATAGCAAACTAGCTGTCGACGTAACACAGCTGGCGATAAAAATAACTCATTCTTTTCTCAAAGAGCTTCTTTTAGGAACCACCTGCCTGACTTGTGAGCTGTTGTTTTTTATACTTTAGGCATACACCACAACCATTTCGTGATTTCATAGAAATTCCAAAATAAGATAAACAAGATGTGTGAACAGCACAGAGCCGTGCTCCCAGGAGCTGCACTAGCCCACACTGAGCATCTGTGTCACAGCGTGCCCTCCCGTGACCAGGGGTCAGACTTAGATGGACATAGGTCTCGCTTGTCTTCACAAGAGCTGATGAAGCAAGGACAGACATGGCCTGTGCGGTCACCATGGTGTGCTATCAAAACAAGCAACTGCCAGTGTCTCCTGCATTCAAGACAGCAATCAGCAAAGCATAACGAAACCCCTACATCACAGCCATTAGTCATTTGAGATCAAAGACATCCTGGCTATGTACTGTTAGAGGTAGGACTAGGAATTCTTTTGAAAACAAATAGACAAAATAGACAAAAATAGACAAATTGTGAGGCTTGCCAAAGAACATAAATATTGTGTCCTGATCTTCACAGTCACCTAAAAACACTTGTCATTGTAGCATTTTGTGGCTGGCATGAGCATAAACCCATCATCCCTCAAAAAGAACATGAAAAAATATAGCTGAACAACACATACCCAAACACCAAAATCTACTAACAGGAAAATATTGTGCACCAAAACACCTGGGAAAAAACAAAGACTCCGTGTTGTCACCTCTCGGCAAATCAAAGCAGACTGGGCAGGGAAGAGCTGCTGGTCACCTTGTACCTGTGGCTGTGCTGCCTCATTGCCTGAACGTATCACAGTTGAAAGTGGCAAGGTGAAAGATACTTGCTTGAATGGCTTTTGTACAGCTAACTACACAGCATAGTCATCAGACCTGGTACTGGAGAAACTGGTACTGTCTGGTCCACCTTGATGATAAATGGAGTACGGGAATCGCTGAATCTTTCAGAAGCTCAGGGACACAGCATTCTGTAAGGCTGGCATGCTGCTGAATATCTCCAGATACAGGAGCATTTTGTAGAGCGCTACTTTAGAAGTCCTTGGCCATGATGTGGCAGCCTTGCAGGCACACTCCTGAAATGATCATGGACAAAACATTTGGCCACAACTTCTTTTTTCTTTTTTTGCCAACTTCTTACAATACAAAGCAGTTATGATTCAGCTAAGCCACTGAAACCAAACTAAACTTAACTTATTTCAGAATTTTATTTTTTCTAAAACACTTACACAATACAAAGCATGTATCTTCATCATAGTCTTGATCATCATGATCAATCATTTAACACATTGCTTTTTTGACACAAGGCTACCTATCACCTGCTTAAAATGCTTTTGAGAGTCTTTGTGTGTAGTCAGACACAGCATTGATTTCAGCATGTGTGTTTGTTCTGGCAGCAGTGCCAGTGCACTCACACATCCTGGTGTCCAAGGTAGTGACTGTTCAACTCCCCACAGTCTGTCGTGGCACAGGACACAGGGTCCTGTCATCTGCTCAATGAGCAGGCTTCAGTTACTGCCTGGGCCATTTTGTGTGTGAGAACACTCCCCTGTCTCCCTTGCATTCTAACACTTTATAATAACTACACACAATTTATCGTTTATTAAGCCAGATTAGTCAGATTTTTTTTTTTTTCTTTTTCA